>NW_022436959.1:8591531-8600383 GCF_009761245.1 Sapajus apella | reverse complement strand
TTTTTTTTTTTTCTGAGATGGAGTCTCACTCTGTCAGCTAGGCTGGAGTGCAGTGGCACGATCTCGGCTCACTACAGCCTCTGCCTCTTGGGTTCAAGTGATTCTCATGCCTCAGCCACCCGAGTAGCTGGGATTACAGGTGCCTGCCACCATGCCAGGCTAACTTTTGTATTTTAGTAGAGACAGGGTTTCACCATGTTGGTCAGGCTGGTCTCGAACTCCTGACCTCATAATCCGCCCTTCTCAGCCTCCCAAAGTGCTAGGATTATAGGCCTGAGCCATTGTACCCGACCTGATATTAAGAACTAAATGTTAAGAACCAAGCTGGACTGGCTTGATTTCACTGAATGGAGACACTGACCACCCACTGTGTGCCAGATGCTGGGTTAAGCACTGTGAATGCTGCAGTGAGCAGTGTAAGATACCCTTATCATGATGGAAGTTATAATTTATTTGGATTAAGAATATCTCATTTTCAAGTCCTGAAATCTGAATTTTAGAGTATCAAGGGCCTTTGAGAAAGCCTATAGTCTCATCTGTTCATTAGAAGATGATGAAATGGAGAACCCAAAAGTTAAGAAAGTCTTTTCCCTCAGTCAATAACTTTAATAACAGTGGCATCTGGATATCCTCCTGCTCCCTGAATCTTTCATTTTTTAATGCTGTTCTCCACCAAGTCCTTATGTTAATATTTTTAAATTTTTTCTCAACATTTCCTCAATATCTATGGTCTCCTTTTTTTTTTTTTTTGAGACAGAGTCTCACTGTGTTGTCCAGGTTCCCAGATTGGAGTGCAGTGGTGTGGTCTCGGCTCACTACAATCTCCACCTCCTGGGCTCAAGTGATCCTCCCACCTCAGCCTCCAAGACTACCATACCTGGATAGTTTTTGTATATTTTTCTTTTCATAGAGACAGCGTTTTACCATGTTGCCTAGGCTGGTCTCGAACTCCTGGGCTCCAGTGATCTACCCAGCTCTGCCTCCCAGAGTTCTGGATTACAGGCATGAGCCACTGTGCCTGGCCTATGGTCTGCTTTTGGTCAATATTTTCTGATTTTCTAACCTATTTTTTTTTTTCCTTATTGGCCCTGTTTCCTTTGCCTGGCCACATACGTGGCAGATGTATCTGTCCTGAAAATTTAACAGATAGTCCCATTGTGCCACGGATCTTCTGAAGACCTGAGAAAGGAGAGCAGCATGGAGAGACCCCTTCACATCTCTCAGACCAAAGCACTCGCCTGAGGATAGGCTTGCCCAAGGGCACAGAAGACCTGTAGACACAGTTCTGGCTCTTCAGACACCCCTAGACAGGAAAACATCCTTCGGCTGGGTGGGGGAAATGAGGACATGAAATCGCTTGCTGTGGTGCCTATCATTCTGCTAAGGACAGTGAAAACACAGTCTGTCATCCTTGACATTTTAATTGAAAGAAAAGCTTACATAGATTTCAACCATAAGCACTATGTTTATATAAGTGTATAAAGAGGAATAATCTGTCAAGTTGGAAAACTCTTAATGCTGCAGGACTCCGTTTAGTAATTGAACAATCCAACATGAGCTCACACATCTTACCTTGTTCTATGCCTCAATAATTTTTAGTAGGAATACTTTACCTAGAGGCATATGGTTATTAAAAGGGACGCTTGGCCTGCACAAAGTCTGGAATTATTAGCTCATGGCAACAAGCCTGCACTGGAGAAGGACTGTTGGGTCTTTGTTTTCACAACTTTACTGCAATTTGCCATATTATTTTCAGAGTCTAACTGATGTGCTGTTTGGGAAGTTTTGTTTTGTTTTGTTTTAAAGGAAGAAAATGTAATTTCATGTGGATGAGTGAATTCTCACGTTAGCAGTATTACAGGGTTTTACTGCTTTATAGAAAGTCCAGAGAGCAGTGTGAATATCAAAGGAAATGAACTGTGAATTTTTTAGCATAAAAAATCAATAATAACGTAGTTATGGGAGCCATCCAGGCGTGAGGGGGAAGGCCCCAGACTGCAAGTCGAGTATAAGCCCTGCTCGCTTTCCTGACCCATGTGACCTTGGGAAAATTTAAATGTCTCCAAATTCAGCATACTCCTGACTTAAATGGGAATAATATGACCTAACTACCTCATTGCATTGTTTCACGGCACACGAAGTTAGGGAAAAGAAAATACCTTAAAGTGTAATAGGAAAAATTTTATGCAAGTACAATGTATTAAATAATAATCCTAATTTCAATATACACAAAGGAAATTAGACAATGCAATTATTCCAGTGGCACTCTCACTTTAACGATATGAGCATCTGGACAAATGATTGTTTCTTGTACCTATGTAGCTACATGCCTCAGTCTAGTCCTTTATATACCTGGTGATGGGTAAGCACAGATCATTCTATTTGCTTTTTTCAGTTTTTGTAGTATTAAAAATTAAAGCAAGAAACAGAGAGAAAACTGTTGGTTTGGTAGGTGGAGGCGGGGGAATGATTCATAGAATCTGTGTAGAACAGTAGCCTCAAAATTGTTCAGAATCCAAACATACAGAGATCTCAAATAATCCTTTCCCGTTTCTGCATTACTAATTAGCCTGATCAGTATCATTAGGAAATTATTATTATAATCCCAAGGGAATCCAGTATCCTGAAAGGCTCTCTTAATGAGGAAATACTTGATACTTTAAAATCTGGTAGATCTCTACAAAGCATAGAAATAACTTACCTAATAAGAATGTTGAATTAAGTGAAACATACCATTCCCAAACTATTTATATAACTGAGAGTTTTCCATGGTTTCAGGAAGAATAAAAGCTCATTTTATGTGTAATTACTTTTGCATCTCCATTCAAGTAACCATTAAGTTGTTTAATTGATTTCTGTTTCTCTAATTTTTTTAACTTTTATTTTTTAATGGGCAATCTCCTGAGCCAGAATAGGTTCAGAGAGATTCCCTGGTTTATTTTTTAAAAAGAACACCTCAAAACAAAAACCTAATGAACAAGATTATTTTTAATAAGCCCTGTTTGAGACAGAATGTAAATGATGATGTCCCATGAGCATGATATTGCAAACCATCATAATAAAAAGGAAGGTTTTTAGCTGTCTTTGCTATAATAGTTTTTACTTGTTCCTAGCTGAGTATACTTGAAGCATTCCCCTCTGATGACTGGGAATACAAACATATGGTAAAAGGCTGTATATGTGTATAGATGTATTTTGTACATCTATTGAGATGGATGGATAGATGGATGGATAGATGGTGACCTATATGTTGGGGTCCTCTCAGCGAATATTTCTCATTATGAAAGTACAAAGTTCAGATTATTTATCTTGGATTTAGAAGAACTGACCATGATTAAACATTATATACTTTGATATTCTACTATTTTCTGTTCAGTAAAGTTCCCAAACAAAATATTCAGACTGGAGGATATCAACAAATTTGATTGACTGAGCCACATCCTATACCCATCTGACTCGGTCTATCCACCTCTGAATGAGACTTTAAGACCTAGTGAAGTCACAACCTGCCATGGTATTTTGGAGCAATTAACCAGCAGTCTTCCAGATCTGTAAAAGCTGAAGGACTTTCAAAGGCCCTCCTAGTCCTTATTGTCAATCTGTACTCCAGAAATCCAAGAGCACATGTCCAGAAATACGCATAGCACTTCATCTGCTTATCTGAAAACACTCCTCATTGTTACAGGCTGCTTCCATTAGCCTCTCTGTGTATCTCCTCATATGCACATTCTGCTAATAACACGAGGTGTACTTTGTGTACATCTGCATAACCTCTGTGGAAAGACTTTACATTCTCTCTCTCTCTCTTGAGATAGAGTCTTGCTCTGTGGCCCAGGCTAGAGTGCAGTGGTGCAATCTCTGCTCACTGCAACCTCCGCCTCCCAGGTTCAAGTGATTCTCCTGCCTCAGCCTCCTGAGTAGCTGGGATTACAGGAATGCACCACCATGCCTGACTAATTTTTGTATTTTTAGTAGAGACGGGGTTTCACCACGTTGGCCAGGCTGGTCACGAGCTCTTTATATTCTTTTATATTTTCATATAAACACCTTTCTAAACTGATCATAAATCGTGACTGATAAATGAATGAATAGTCCTTCTATGATGTGTGTGACTCTGGTGATTAGCCATATTTCCAAAGGAGCTCTTGAGCAAAAAGAGTGGAAAACTTTATCTTCTTTGAAATTATAACAGGCATGTGAAGGAGGACCCTGTTGGCATTCTCTCCCCCACCTCAATCTTCCACTTCTTCATAGGAGCCAAAGGAACTCCAGAGAAGCAGCTCATTCTCCTACTCTGGTTGGGGGCACTAGACAGGGCCATCCTCTGAGGCACAGTAAAGCATTGCCCTACCCAGAACATCTCTGTCTGCAACCTTTGCCCAGCACTTAGCATGAGGGAGCCTCTCTCTCTCTCTCTCTCTTGTTCTTTCTCTCTTAAGAGAATGCATTAATTCTGGAAGACTAGTTTCTAGTATAACACTCAGGGTAAGGTTGTTTAACATGGAAGACTCAGAGGTCCTGGGAGGTTTTTGTTTGTTTGTTCTATTTTGTTTGTTTGTTGTTAAGTCTTTAATTTAATGATTTGACATTTATACAGCTCCCCAGAGCAAAAGCATGAAGAGACTGAGAATTTATGCGGGGAGGTCACTTGTTTGCCATTTTTAATAAACACAAATAATTCCCTTTTTCCCTCAGCTCCGCATTCTCTGGCTCATTAAATCAATTTAAGGCCCTTAAATTTTTTTTTCTGGCAAATTGAAGCAAAAGCTCAAACTCTGTACAATACTCCCCTGAGGAGTGCTTATCCCAGTCTCTTAGGTCAGGCCCAAATCAGTTTCTATCAAACAGCCTAACACCTCGCGTTATTATGAAATGAGAGGCTGGTAATTGGGGGCTGGGCTCCGGACTCACCCTGAGAAAGGTCAGCTGTGCGGCTGCCCCGGGATCTGGCTGCTTTGGTTTGTTTTTTTCCATTCATGGTGGAGAACGATGAAAAAGTCAAAACAGATTTCTGCTGGGAATTCATGAATGAAGTTTGCTCTGCAAATCCAGAGAGTGAAAGTGTTTCCAGAGCAAAGCCAGGCAGGCTTCCAGGCAGAGGTGTGGGAGAGTGTGACTAAAACAAATGTACACAGATCTCAGGCTCTAAGACACTTCAGAGGGCTGAGATTTCTGAGTAAACAAAAGGATTTCACCACAAAGTCCGTTTCCTAACATGTGAGAGTTTAGGAGACTCATTGACTTGTTTCTATTGAACATCAGTTAGATAACAGAGGTCAGGAAATGAAGTGGAATTTGATATATTAACTAGGAAGCAGCAAAGGAAGCCAGGCTTGTGTTTTATTTGTTATTATTTCCCTAATATCCTCAATTATGTGGCTTTCCCATCAGTGGATCTGATCTGCTGCACATGTGACATTGTTGTCCCTGCTGTTCTAGACACTGGGGAAACAGGCCCAGGGCACCAGGAATCATGTTTTGTTTTGTTTTGTTTTTTTCTTTCTCCCAGGCCTGTCCCAGGCTCTCTATCTTCTCTGCTACATCTCCACAACAGACAGAGACAGCCCATGCCAGCCTCCATGCCCGGGACCCTGCCCAACCCCACAATGCCAGGATCTTCCGCCGTCTTGATGCCAGTAAGTGTTTCTGTGTGTCTCCCAGTAGCTTGTCACTTGCACTGAGGTTTGCCACTCTTTGAAAGGATCAAGGAAACTCTGAGATCCAAGCTGATGGGAAAAGAAGGTGGCTCCTTCTGAATGGAGGGTTGAGCTGTGTGCCAGTTTGCTCGGAAGGTCCAGTTACCCATCCGCAGGCATCGTGCCGGCTTTTCCACCCTTCAGTGCTTTGCTATGAGATATGGTCCCATGTTCTTGCTGGTGACAAGTGGGCCTGCGACACCTGGGGAATAGAATTTGTTCAGGGACAGGGTGAACTATCTACTCCAAAGTCTACAGTTTGGGCTCTTTACAGAGTGTCCTTAAATTGACAGTGAGTAGTCTAACCAGGACTCAGCGTAATAACTATAACAACAATAATAGCAATCATACATAATAGCTGCTAACATGCATTTATGCATATCATGTACTGTTAATCATGCTGGCAGTATTTACTGAGTGTTTACTGTATGCTGGTCACATTCCAAGCACTTTATCAACCCACAAAACAGCTCTACAAAGTAGGTGTATTACTGTCCCCACTTTTTGAATGAGGAAAGAAAGGTAAGTAACTTGCTCAGCTGAGAAGCAGAGCGACTAAGTTTTGAACCTAGAAATTCTGGCTTTAGAGCCCACTTTCTCAACTACTATGTGATATGCACCCTCTCTCCTTTCCTTCTCAACAAACCTGCAAGATAGACCCTGTTATTATACCCATTTTACAGATGAGGAGACTGAGGTATAGAGAGGCTGAGGAACTTGGCTAGGGTTACAGAGCTAGTAGGTGATAGAGGTAAGGCTTACATCCAGGTAGTCTGACTTCTGAGCCTCCACTCATAACCATTATCTAATGACAAACAATAAAAATAATAGATAAGGCCAGGTGTAGTGACTCATGCCTGTAATCCCAGCACTTTGGGAGGCCGAGGCAGGTGGATCACCAGGTCAAGAGGTCTAGACCATCCTGGCCAACAGGGTTAAACCCATCCATACTAAGAATACAAAAATTAACCGGGTGTGGTGGCGCACACCTGTAGTCCCAGCTACTCGGGAGGCTAAGGCAGGAGAGTCGCTTGAACCCGGGAGGTGGAGGTTACAGTGAGCCGGGATCGCGCTACTGCACTCCAGCCTGGGTGACAGAGCAAGACTCTGTCTCACAAAAAAAGATAAACTTAGAAGGGAGATACCCAGTATCCCAGAAGAAACCCTTCTCTCCTTCCATGGACCCCTTCCCTGCGCCTCTTCTCCATCCTCCCTGGCACTGTGCTTTGGTGAAGAGGGCTGGTGTAGTCACAGGGACACGGGGGTTCTCAGAAGCCCTAGAGGCGCTATAACAGCTCAATTAAAACCCTCGCCACAACAATATTAACAATGTCTTGCAAAGCCTTTCAGTATTTTAAGGAATTGTTTCTATTGTTATTTCATTTTATTCTCATAGCAGTCCTGTGGGAATGCAGTAGCACTAATTATTGATATACTCATTTTATAGATGAAGAGCTGGAGATTGAAGGGAGTAGTCCAGTGTCACACAGCTTGTGAGTGAAGAGTTGTGGCTGGAACCCACATCTCAGCTGACACTGAGTTGCTCAGATCATCCCAATTGAGCAGTTTGCTCATTTATCTAAGTGTAGGCAGGGGAATGGCGAAGGGCCCGCAGACTCAGTTTAGAGAAGTGGACCTGCCCACTCTAAATACTGATTAGTCCAGGTTAGAAACAGTCTTTGCAACATTGGGCCAGAGGACAGATCGCATTGGTTGACTTTACCTATTTTGCTTTCCTTAGACCCCTTTAGATGAAGGAAAAGAGCACCGTCAATGCAATTTTCCCTTGTTTTGAGACAGATTCTTACTCTGTTGCCAGGCTGGAGTGCCGTGGTGTGATTTCAGCTCACTGCAACCTCCGCCTCCTGAGTTCAAGTGATTGAACTCTGCCTCAGCCTCCAAGTAGCTGGGACTATAGGTGCACACCACTGTGCCCAGCTAATTTTTTGTAGTTTTAGTAATGACAGGGTTTCACCATGTTGGCAAGGATGAACTTGATTTCTTGACCTTGTGATCCGCCTGCCTCAGCCTCCCAAAGTGCTGAGATTACAGGTAGGAGCCACCATACCCAGACAATTATCCCATGTTTTATTCAATCCAACCAATTGCATGAAGACTTTCACAACAAGCTGTCTTCTTTTAGGCTTTAAGTTGCTCCTGTCCAAAATTTTTTTTTTTTTTTCAGAACTTCTATGCATTGTCCAGAAAAATACCACTGCAGAGTTTTATTTTTTATTTATTTTTTTTTTTATTTGGCTAAACTGTGAACCATTCCCAGAGACAAAGATGAGACACTTGGGCTCAAAGGACCAAGAAAAACCAGTTTCTACCACATCATCTATTCCTACTGCTTGACCTCTTGTTAAGAGTAGCAGCAAAGGTTCCGCTGCCTGGTCAAGAGCCCCCAAAGCTGTGACGTTGATGTGTACAGCTGCTGTGGCAACAGGTGTCAGTCTGGAGCAGTCATGCTCACCTGGGGGTGATTTTGTCCCCCAGGGGATTTGTGGCAATATCGGAGACTCCATTGATTGTTAAAACCAGGGTCAGTGGGCAGGTACAGGCACCTAGTGGGTAGAGGCCAGGGATGCTGCTAAACATCCTACAATGCACAAGACAGCCCCCACAACAAAGGATTATTTAGCCCAGTATTCAGTAGGCCCAAGGTTGAGAAGCCCTGGGCCTGAGTGACATGAATGTAACTAATAAAAATTAATTCCAGGTCTCAAAAAAACATATCCTAAGAGTTCCAGGCCCTAGAAACCTAGGCCTTTTCTTCCTTATTATAATGTCACCAGCTCCTGTACTATGTCACTTGGACATTTCAAATCTGGTCACAGGGGAGCCTCTTGCCCTAGAGTTTCTGTCCTGGAAGACCGTGATTCCCTGGGTGTAAAAGATAATTTCATATCTTTAAGTGAGGACGAGATTCTTCACTGGTTTGTAATGAATGCTGGACCACACATTTTATGAAGTCTAGGTGTGAAACAAAATCATGTATTATTTCATTCCTTTACTCATTCATTCATTTCACAAACTTGAGCACCTTCTATGTGCCAAACACTCTGCTAGGTGCTGGGGACAGACAGGATGAGGAACAAGCACTGTGCTAGGTGCTGGGGACAGACAGGATGAGGAGCAAGCACTGTGCTGGGTGCT
>NW_022436959.1:8454912-8591521 GCF_009761245.1 Sapajus apella | reverse complement strand
TGAGGAGCAAGCACTGTGCTGGGTGCTGGGGACAGACAGGATGAGGAACAAGCAGGTATTACCTTCAAGGAGTTCGCCAGGTTGTGATTTCTTATGTTGAAATTCAAATGCTTTAATAATTTGGAAACGTGAACACACATTCATAATTACAAAACCTCACGTAACTACAGACATGCCAGCTCCTGTATTCCAGTGTGTGCAAAGGGTGAAATCCTTTACGTGGGTATTTTACCTGCAGTGCTAAATGTTGCCCAGTATTCAGCAAAGCCACTGCCATCTTCTGGCCTCTTTATTCTAAACAACTCATTAAAGTCAAGCTAGTGGTGCAGACAGAGCCTTCTTAGTCCGAAGCACCAAATAGTTGTTTTGAAGAGGCTCTTGCTGACACTCTAGGGAGTGCCAGGGAGGATGAAGAAGAGGTACAGGAAAGAAATCCATGGAAGGAGAGAAAGGTTTCTTCTGGAATACTGGGTATCTCTCTTCTAAGTTTATCTTTTTTTTTTTTTTTGAGACAGAGTCTTGCTCTGTCACCCAGGCTGGAGTGCAGTGGTACAATCTCGGCTCACTGTCTGTGAGACAACAGTCATTAAGTTGGAAATGCAATTTTTAAAATAGATAAATCAGCCTGTTTAAAACTGGCATTTTGTGAATCGCAGGGTAGGTAGAGACTATAACTTTTCCCAAAAGTGGGAAGCATTGTTGACTTCAATTCCAGAAGCTGTGAGCAGGCTACTCTTACCTCTTTATACTGTTAGTGCTTGGAAGGTTCTGGACAGTCATCTGTACTTCTGAAAGATCCTTCTTTGCCACACTGGAGGCAGAAGTTATTTTGGAATTTTATTTCCCTCTCTGAGAGGATCATCAGCAGGAATAAGGGATGAAATACGATTCCATTTCTCCTGTCCACCAGCCTCTGGAAGCGGAGATAAAAGTAACATGAATTTTTTTAGAGCAATGAAACTCTTGAATTCTTCATGATTTATAGTTACAATACATGAATGCGCTTGATGGCCCTGAACTTAATGTACTTAATGATACTTTTAAAAGTTTAAAATGGTAATTTTACGTTATTTGTATTTTACCAAAATGAAAATAATTTTAAGAAATTAGAGTAGCCGTTCAGATATTTAGGGGGGTGCATGAGAGTGAGCATTTTATTTTACCCAATTGGTAAGGCCTCAGAAAGTTATACTAAAGTATAACTTCAGTCTACTAAAGTTTTCTTTCCCACATCTGCACACTGCCAGATGACTATCAGTTCACTCAGGCTAAGGTAAGGCTGATAGCTGTTAACTGTCACAGGGAGTAGCCACCAGTCAGTTGAGAGAAAGCTTTTAGCTAGCACCTCTCCTAACCCACAGATTTATATCATAATTATACCCCTGCCTCCGGGGCAGACACAACAGAAATGCAGTCATAGAATCGCAACAAGGGAAGAGACCTTTAAGGGTCATTTAGTTCAACGATCCTTTTCACCTTCTTCATGAGATTTCTCTCCTCTACTCTTTGAACACCTCCAGTAGTAAGCAACTCCATATTTTCCAAGACTACCTAGGCTAATTTTGAGCAGAAACCTGGTTTCTTAAAATTTCCAATTACTGTTTTCATTTCCATCCGTTGGCAAATGGAAACACGTTTGCATTGAAGAATCTATTCTTGTTCCCCTGAGGAAAGCCTAATTCTTTTCTGTGTGATTTTAGTATTAAGTGTACTTGATTTATTCTTATTCTTTTAAAAGTGTTAATTTTCCACCGAATGGAAAATATTATTAATCAAACACACCCTTCCTGGATGGAAGTAGACATTTTGCTGTATTTACTTCTTAATAGGAACACCCTGGAGATTAAAAGCCAGGACTCAATTCAGGTATTTGAACGATGTTCATTTTAGACACAATGGCAGGCCAGCAGGAAGACAATGTGAGAGTGGCCATTCATGTGAAATACAAAACCCCCGGCTGCCTTCTTCACCTCCCCAAAGACTCAGCCCTGCCATGAAGCCAGGCCTGAAACTGCAGCTGCATTGGGTGACAGGGAAGAGGAGATGCTCTGCACCGCAGCTCAAACCCCTGGCTGGATCACTGTGATTTGCTTTGTGAACTAGAGTGACAGGAAGGCCCACCACCTCTGAGAGAGTTGCTTTAAAACTAATTCTTTTGATTTCCCAAAAGATATATGTTTACTGTATACAATTTAGAAGAAAAACCATAGATATCCCAAGTTAACCATTTGGTGTATTATGCATCCTTTCATAATAAGTAAGTTTATTACTTACTATAAAAATCAATAGATGATTTAATTTTCATATAGTTATTCTATGTATATGTCATTCTTTACAGCCATAAAAAATAAGCATGATTGGTGGTAGTTGGAGTATTTTAAAAAAGCGGAAATATTTGGCAATTTTATTTGAAGGCGATCTGCCATGACAATGTAGTTCTCTTTGGCCTGGGGCACCCTGTATAGAAGCACAGCTTTGGATGATTCTTTGATGTGCTTGGGTTCAAGGCTCAAGTGTACATTGCTTACCACACACCAAACCATAGTCCTTTTCAGGATTTCTTCAAAGACATGCTAAGTGATCCATTGGACAGAAAAGTGCAGCTTAGTCTAATGACCTAGACTGCCTTTTGCAGACTTTTAAGTCTTTTCTTTCCTTTCTCTTAGATGGAGAGACAAATGTCAGTGAACTCCAGCATCATGGGGATGCAAGGTCCAAATCTCAGCAACCCCTGTGCTTCTCCCCAAGTCCAGCCAATGCATTCAGAAGCCAAAATGGTAAGTAGCAGTTCTAATTGCCCTTTCATTATTTTGTGACTTTTTCTTTGACATTTTCTGTGACTTTGATTCCAAAATCTTAGTTAAGCTAGGTAGAGAGCTCCGTCTTTGTTTTGGTGAATGAAAGGCAGTGCAGAGACTGCCTCTCTTTTTGAGAATGTTTGTTGCAGAGCCTTGGTGTAGATAATCATGTAACAAGCATTGGATTGGCATGCGATGTTAATGAAAGGGACATTTAGGAGTTTTGGTAGATCCATACAACTTGGGGTAGGATATGCCTAAGTATGTATATATTTGCTCAACATGTGAAATAATAAAAGTAATACAAAACTGTTCATTCTTCAAAGTAGTTACAGTTTCAATGCCACTCTTCCTGTCCCCGTATTCATTAAGACAGAAGTTTGATGCTTAAGCACACACTGGTATAAAAATGCTTTGTGTTTTCTGTTACGTTGTCAGATGTGACATCTATTTGAAAGGATGAGAGCCGTATTTTCTTGTAACCCTTACTGAAATGTATGATTTCAGGTGAAAATCTTCAGTGATTTTTAACATACGGCATATGTTTGTAGTAAGGCCGGTCTTTCCAGTCACAGATAGAGTTATATGCCTATATTCTACCAAATGTTAGCAAAAGCAATGCAATACATGTGTGTCTTTGCTATATAAAGTAAGCTTGGTGATTATATTTAATGGAGTCACTTGAAATAGGTCATTTAGTTTACATATGGTTTAATTTTCATACTGCAATTAATAAGATACCAAATGACTGCAAAATACACTGCAGCGAACGTTGTAGCATCGGATACGGGATAAGGACAGCTTTTGCTAGAAGTTGGAGGTTAATCTGGTCTCCTGACTGGCAGCATTAGAGAGTGTTATCTGATGGTTGGTGTGAGGATGTTGTTGACAGTTCTGAAAGTTAGCCATTAATTCCTGTGCAGGGTGGAGTCAGACCCAGTGACTTCCTTTTCAGTGTCAGCAAGAGTTTTCTCATGCCGGCTTTAGTCACTTTCTCTTGGAAACTTCATGCATTTGACTTGCAGCATCTTGACCCAAGGAATCAACTAAGCTCCCAGTGTTGGCTACCTTGGGCAAATAAAATCTGTGGTCAAGAGAGCTCTCTTTGCTGTGCCACAGTCCCTGTGATGTGCCAAATGGCACCAGTATCTGCAGCAAAGCTCGTTAAATCTTTTTGGAATCGGCAAATATTTTTTCAACTTGAGCCCTGCTGAGCCAAACCAAATACTTACTGGCAAAATAAAGTTCAAACTGGCATCTGTTTTGGAGACCAAAGTAATGCCATGTAGCTTTAAAAAAAAAAAAAAAAAAAAAAAAAATGAACTGTGAAGGTACTTAAGAAAAATATATATAAGTTCTTCATGTATATGAATAAGTGCTTAGGGTCTGTGTCTGAGATGTCGCTCCCTCAGATGGTTCACCTCGGAATCTTCTTATCTGCTTCAGGGTCTGTACCCTTTTGAGGAACCTTCCAGATAAATGTTAAGTAGATTCTAAAACACAATTCCAAACTGAATTTCTCTCTTAATTGATTTTCATTGGACCTTATGCCACCACTTGACTCAAAAATGTCCTTCTTCTCTTCTTGCTGACAAAGAAGGAAAATGCTTCCAAAGGTAGTATAGGTTTATACTTATTTGTATGAAATAAATTGTATGATTTGGCAAATGAATAGTGAATAATGTCAGCTGGAAACAAAGGGAACTGGTCTGCACTTATAAAAACAGTTTTACCCTACAAATGTTTGTTGGGTTAAATTTACTGAGTAAGCACACCATGAGGCTGATTCATGTTCTAAGAAAATGACTGTTTCCAGGTCCACAGCATCTGAGCTAATGAACTCTATCATAGGGTTAGGGCTTAGGGAGTATAGCTATTCTCTGCCGCAAACTCCCACTTCTACCCCTGTTATTGCCAATACATTAATCCAAAGGGAAAAATGGTAGCATGGGCTGCTCATGTTTGAAAGAATAGCATTGGGAAAGTGTTAAGTGAATTTGAATATGTCACTCAGTATCTCTGTTCTCATCATGCTTGCATTTTCACTGGAGAAATCAGTTATTGCCATATACTAGCCATACAGTATTTTCTATCAGCTTGGGGCTGCTCAGATGAAAAGCTTTTATGAAATACAAAGTAGTGAAGGGGAAAAAAAAACTTGCATGATTTTAATGTCAGCCAGAGCCTCCCCAGGTTTCTCTGAACTATGGGCTTTGTTGTTCTATGCCTAATTTTCTTCCTGTGTAAGACTGGAATGGATTCCAGATTTCAGCGAAGACTCTTGTTTCACTGTTTTCAAGGACTTTTCCAAAGGTCACACATGGACTATTGTGATGAATGCACTCTGCAGGGTGTGTTCTCAGAGCTCACAAGTAACCAGAGAGCTGCAAGGGAGGTGTTGCCCACACCAAAACACTGCAGACGTATTCTCCTGGGGACAGTGGTGTCAGAGTGTCCATTTCAAGCTCCCTATTGGTCCCAGACAAAAGCCATTATCCCGAATCTCAGTGAAACTTGGAGGTCTTGGAAGTGGACAAAAGTTTAACACAGGATTGCTTTAACTGCACAACTTTGTTAGAATTTTTCTGACTAGTGATTGCCCATTAGAATGCATCTGTTTTATTGACCCCAAATTAGTAATTTCTACTGTGAGAGCAAGCAAACAGAATACACTTAACAGGCTTTCCAGTGCATTAATCTAGGACCCTAGATGAAGAAGCACATGTGCAAACCTTTTGATTTAATGTATGTTAGTATCAGTGTACTGTAGCCACATCTGTCCAAGCTGTTCTTATCATAATTCTGGCTAATTATAATTTCATTTTATGGATTCATTTTCTGAAGAATTAAGTCAACAGACATGGCTTCACAATGCACGTATTGGATTTCGTTTGGGGGTCAGTGCAGACTCAGAGCTCTGAGAGCCTTCTGTCTTTCTAACCTCTCAAAATTATAGGCTCTTCCTTCCAGATTCCTGGGAACAATGTATATTTTAGATGAAAGCGGAGTCTACTAGAAAGAAATTCAGTGGGTAGATACCTGGTGGACATTTTTAACATTCAAAGGGGAAAAGAGGAAAGGAGGGGGTAGGGAAAATGCAAACCATACTGGGACACATTTCCAGTCTCCGCAGAATGCAGATGATTCTGTAGCGATGTGGTTATGACGTTCTCAGAGTGATGTAGATTTGTGTTCATTTCTATTTATGGGAATTACACCAATTCTATCTAGCTTTGAAAGAGGTTTTTGTTTTTATTTTATTTATTTATTTATTTATTTATTTATTTTATCATTATTTTTTTGAGACGGAGTTTCGCTCTTGTTACCCAGGCTGGAGTGCAAATGGCGCGATCTCGGCTCACCGCAACCTCCGCCTCCTGGGTTCAGGCAATTCTCCCGCCTCAGCCTCCTGAGTAGCTGGGATTACAGGCATGCGCCACCATGCCCAGCTGATTTTTTGTATTTTTAGTAGAGACGGGGTTTCACCATGTTGACCAGGAAGGTCTCGATCTCTTGACCTCGTGACCCACCTGCCTTGGCCTCCCAAAGTGCTGGGATTACAGGCGTGAGCCACTGCACCCGGCCCCTTTGTTTTTATTTTAAAGAAACCAGTAATGATTTGGAAGCTAAATAAGCAGTGGGGGTTGGGGGGGTGGAGACTTGTCCATACACCTGTCTTGTGTCTCATTATGAGGTGGCTACTACCGTATAGGACTGATTAAAATGAAGGAGGGCTCTGGCCACTCTGCCCAGATTTCACCTTAACTTTAGACAGAGTTAGTGAAAGCTAGGGAGTGTTGATACTAGGAATGACAGTAGGAAAAAGATATGTACAGCTGTGACCTGATTTTGTCCTCGGTACAGCCCCACAACAGAGATATTGCCCGTGTTTGTTTGTTTGTTTGATACAGGATCTCACTCTGTCACCCTGGCTGGACTGCAGTGGCATGATTATGGCTCACTGTAACCTCAAATTCCTAGGCTCAAGCAATCCTTCCACCTCAGCCTCCTGAATATCTAGGACTGCAAGTGTGCGCCTAGCTATTTTTTGTTGTTGTTGAGATAGGCTCTCACTGTGTGGGCAGACTAGTCTCAAATTCCTGGCCTCAGGAGATCCTCCTGCCCCAGTCTCTCAAAGTGTTGGGATTATAGGTGTGCGCTGCCATGCCTGGCCTATTGTCCCCACTTTACAGCTGAGGCAACTGAGGCTACGAAAGGTTAATAAAACTGGCCAAGTGACACTTCACTTAGCAAAGACTAAAGTTTCAGACTCCAAATACAAAACTTTTTGATCACAACATTGATCCTTTGGATAAAAATATCATATGGCTACCAGATGTCAGTAACCAGCAGATTAAATCAGATTCTCTTGCGTTAATTTATATTTACGTAAAAATGGGAGACAAGGATGGCGAGGATAGTTCAGATCTCCAGATAACCTGGAAAAGATGTAGAGTGGTTCATAGCCTTCCCCCTTGGTTTAAACAGGGCTCTGTAGCCTCACTTACTGGTGCAGCTTCACTGATCTTTATCCAAACATATTTTTGTCTTGACTCTTATGTTACATGTATGTCTCTCTCACTTGATTGATTGAATGCCCCTTGAAGATAATCTTTGCATTGTGCTAGATCCTTGTACTGAGAAACGCCCTATGAATGAGAAATGAATTTAATTGAGTTGAGTTGAGTTGAGTTGAAGTAAAATAATGGGAAGGAACCAGCCCTAGCAATGGTGATGAAGGTGGGAGGAAGTGGGATAAATCCAGATGAATTCTAAGCTAAGTAATCAGCATATCAAGAGTAGCTGACTTCATTTGATTTCTTTGAAAAAATACGTAAATCTGTCATATTTGTTTCCTGGAGAGAAAAGAAGTATGTCTGTTCCTTTGAAAACAGAAGTTGGAATGGCATTGCCCTCCTTGGAATAGAGAGCGATCAATACTAAATGCCATTTCTTCCATTGTATTGGCCTGGTCACACGGTATTTTGATCATTTATTGTCAGTACCTCATCTATAGTTAGGTTTGCGGGTTATTGAATGTAGTACATAAGTATATGTATTAATGAACCAATGAAAGAAGCTAAAAGGATGAGAAAGACGAGGCTTCTTAGAAATGGAGAGCAGTTAGAACCTTCTCCAATTTCCTCTTTTCACAAGTGAGGACCCTGGAGCCCACTGAAGATTTAGGGAGATCAAGCCATCTTTCAAACACAAAGCTGAGCCCTGAACTTGGGCCTTTACATTTCTACCCAGAATTGTGCTTTTTCTGTCAGCTGCACAGATACGTGACTAACGGCGCTTCTGTTGGCCCGTGGTTTCCTCCGCACAGCCTGGCAGACAAGAACTAGGGAGGTATGGTGAGCAATCCGTTGTTGCATATCCACTTTGTTTTGAATGTCAACCTGGGTGTGTTTGTGTTTGCCTTTCCCCTCCCTAATTATCGAGCTGGATAACTGTTTGCCTACAGTGCCCCTTGGCCACCCACTGTCCAACAGATAAATCACAGGGGAGCCTGGCTCCATATGGAGTTGCCTGGAAAGTTTATACACATGAAAAGACTGTCTCCAGGTAACATCTCTCTGGCACTCCTGAAAAATGCAGTTCTTCGATTTGCTATTTGCTTTAATCATCTCCAGCTTCACTTCCAAAAAGTCCAGAAATAAAAAGCAACGAATGAATAGGCTATCTGCTTCTCAGAAGCTTTGTGACCAGGAAGGAAGTGCTATTGACTTTAAAGAAGCTCTCATTAACTTTTGAATCATAGCAGCAGAAACGTGCCCCTGTAGCCTGTGATCAAAACATGATGAGGATGGACTGAGTGAGATGACCATGTTTTTCAGAATCCTCCTCCCTTACTGCTATGAAAACCACTGTCCACCATGCAGATGAATGGGAGTTACATAAGATTCCATGACAACAGCAGCAACAATATACACTCTCACTCGTATGTATGCTGTGTCTCACTTTACAAGTGTTTTGCCTTCTTAAAACACCCTGGTAGAAGGCAGTTACTGCCAGCCTGCCTCAAACACTTATGTATGTGGTAGGAGCTATGTTAAGCATCTTGCAATATATTTTCAATCCTTAGAACAATTTGATGAGGTAGATACTCTTCTTTTTTATTTATTTTTTGTTTTTCGAGCCATCCTGCTCTATCACCCAGACTAAAGTGCAATGGAGGAACCATGGCTTACTGCAGCCTCAAACTTGCAGACTCAAATAATCCTCCCACGTACTGGGTGGTGCAGCTAGTAGGTAAGACTTCAGGTGTACCACCACGCCCAGATAATTTTTTTTTTTTTTTTGAGATAAAGTCTCCCTACGTTGCTTAGGCTCATCTTGGAACTCCTGGGTTCAAGCAATCCTCCCACTTCAACCTCCCAAAGTGCTAGGATTATAGGCATGAGCCACCACACTTGGCCTAGACACTGTCCTTAATCTTATTTTATAAGTGAATAAACTGAGAGGTTGGGTACCTTGAAGAACACACAGCCGGTAAAGTATGGTCTGGGATGTGAACCCAAGCATTGGGCTCTTCGTTCTAGCCCTTAATTGTAATATTTAGCCAGCAGTAAGGATTGTTATTCTATGAGTTTACATTAGTAGAGCAGTTTACAAATTGCAAAGCGTGTCCATGTACATCGTATTGCTGGGGCGTCACAGCAACCCTGTAGGATCAACAGGGAAAATTAGTCTGCTCCTTTAACAGACACAGAGACGTTAAGTGACTTTTCCAGGATCATGCAGTGGCATAACCAGGACCTGAACCCAGGTCTTCTACGATATTTGTCCTGTTTCTATTGTATCATGCTATCCCTGGTGTTCCATGGTAATTTATTCTGAATAAAGGTGGGCCTTTATAAAAACAAAGCTCAGTGGTATAAAGTAAAATTAGGCTCAAATTAGTAGCTCAAGGCTAGCCACCTTTTTGCTTCTGCCTATTAAACTCTCTTGACCTCATCAACTAAATACTGGAGAGGAGTCTGCTCTATATTTCTGTCTGGCCGAGACAAGTGTTGAATTTGAGTTTAGCTATTGTTATTAAAGAACTAAAAGCAACAGCACTTTGAGATCAACACTTTGAGAGCTAACAAAGCCCCATCTCCTTTCTGCTGGCTGAAAGTATGACCTTTTATATGCCATTGCCACTTTGCCTGTTTAAACTGCAGAAAGTTTAATTTAGAGATATGTCATCTTAAAAATAAAATGTAAACGATTAGATTATGAGATCATTGATAAAGAGATGGGCTAGCAACCATCTATTTCTATTTCTGCAGAAAAGAATAAGTTCTTAAAGAGTTTGTATTCCATGAGATGACCAGAACTCCAAATAAGTGAGAATATACATTTGGTGATGTGTCTTGAAAATAAATAAGAATTGAGAGATGATTAATTTCCTGTAAATCACCAAATTCTAAAACAGGAAGGGAGTTCAGGGATTCTTTTGGCAAAATCCTTTCTTTAGAGAAAGAAAAGTCCCTGAAGCTTAAGTTAAAACTTGTCTAAGGTCACAACGCTAATGAATAGAAGAAGGAGAATTAGAACCCAGGTTCCCGGTTTTCAAGTGTGTTGAACTTCCCTCTGTATGTACCAGACAGGGTTTGATGGGGAAAGTTACTCCCTGGTTGCTGTGAGAGTGACCTTTCTAAGGGGATAGCTCATGAAGCATTTTCTGCAGTTTGGTTATTGAAGCGAAATACACGGGGAAGAAGAAGGCCAATCAGCTTTTCCCTTCTATGTCAACTGGGAATTGAAACTGACCATCAAATGGCCCAAAGGAATGGGTTCAGTTCACTGTGATTCTTCCAGAGACTTGGTGGTCTTGACTTGAGACCTCTAGGCTATTCTTATTTGCCAGCCAGGGTATGAATACATGCTGAGGAGTTCTTCCCTTGGCACCTAGTACAAATTGCCTTGGTTTTGCCTGCCACCAACCCACATCCCTATGTTTTCTCGCTGTTTTCTTTGGGCCTGCTTGGATCTGACTCGGGCTCTCAGAGCTCCAATCATGCTGGGTGTGGAGTGGTGACTGAGCCCACTGCTCACACAGGCACAGAGGGGTTTTGAAACGCCCCTTTCCATCCAATCTTTTCCCTGAGCCCTACCTTCTCCACCCTCACAACCGGCTGCTCATACACACACTCAGACGTTCTCCTAGGACTCATTGTCTTCCTGGTTTTATTTCTTTCTGTTTCTGCCAGTATCCACCCTGTTTTGGTAACCACGGCAACAGGTGAAATACAATCCCAATATTTGCTAGCTGCCTCTGTCACCCAGCCCAGCACGCGCATTGCTGGGTCTTGTTTTTATGTTTGTTTAATGTTCCTGAGTCTGAAGTCAGATGCATCTGTGCAAAAAGACTGCATATGGTTTGGGTCAGAACACCCTCTCTCAGACAAAGTTTACAGGCGCCTCTTTCTTGTGTATTTGTGGACGTGTGAGCACGCGTGTGTCCCTGCCTGCTTTGGAACACTGTGCAAATAAGCTCAGCTGTGTCAGAAAAGCCAGGAAAAAAAAGGAAATTTAACAGTCTTGTTACAGGGAAGTTCTGCTTTGCAGAGATATATTTTGGTCTTTTTCTTGGAATGTATGTAGCTTACACTTCCAAGATGTTTGCCAGCACAGCTAATAATGAAAGTTTGCTTTGCACTTTGGGATGATGGCTCTGTCTTGCTTTGGGTTTTTTTATGTGGGAAGCACAGAAGATCTGTCAGGAAATTTGTGCCTTGAGGGGGATGGAAGGTGGGAATTCACGTAGACAGAGGAGGCAAAGTTTTCCTAAAGGTTTAGGGTTTTTTTCTCTTAAAACCCAAGAATCCAATGTTGAAGTTTAAACTAACAAAGAATATGTTTTCCCTTTTGCTATCATTTTAAAATTGTCTTTTCATCGCTTGAGAAGCTGGATTGTACTTAACGATTGTTGTATTGCCATAGTATGAATTAGATGAATCGTTAGGTTGGCAGGATACTTAGGTCCCAGACGATAAAGGCATGCCTCAATTATTTGTATTTCAAAACTGTATACACAGTCCCCAGAATAGAAGTGTTCGAGGAGGACGACATTTTAATGCAACTATGGCCCTGTATTCCAGAGATTCAAAGTACAACCAGAGAGACAAGTCAGTAACCTTGATTTCAAAATCGAGCCACGATCTGAGGTGTAAGGAGCACACCTGGGTGAAATGTCAGAGCTAGTAAAGAGCTTCACATGCACCCTTTCCTGGAACTTCCTTCTCCTTTTTGGCACCTTGCATAGGAACATGCCACACCCATGTTTCCGTGGTATCTGAGCCTCAGTTTGGTCCAGCGTCCCTGCCAGCCCCTTCTCCTCCACTCATCTCTGCACACCATCATCTCGCTTGGGGAGCCCCTCTCGGGAGCCAGGCATTTTCCTGAGAGCTTCTTGCTGCCTCTGGCTGCCCTGCCTAGCCTTGCATACAATCCCTGTCTGCCGATGCAAACTCCACTGCTTTTGTCAAGACTCAGCTCAGATGCACCTTTCCTGTGAAGTCTTCTGCCTTCCCCAGGTGGGCAGGAGCCAGGCCTTGTTCTAGGACAGACTCCACTTGCACTGTGTTTGTCTCTTCCTCAGGGAGCTTTATTGTGTTGTCCTTGTCCATGGACCTGCTCGCCACTGCCCTGCAAGCTCCTTGAGAGCAGGGGCCAGTTTGATTTACCTCCATGTCCCCAGTTTGCCATCTCTCCGGCACTTGCTAGGTACCCAGTAAACGTTTGCTGATAGAATGAAGTAAGAAAAGTCTGTCAAACTAATTGAGATGGTGCTACTGTGATTTAATATGTCATCCCACAGGGTGGGTCACTTTTTTTTTTAAGTTCTAGGGAGAAGATAAGACAAATCATAATTTAATTCTACCATTTAATCATAATGGTAGAATTCAGGGATCTATGATAAGTAGATGGGAGAGAGACACTGAACAGATGTGAATTCTTCACAAAAATCCCCAAATCTCTGCATTAGTACTTGGGTGCTCTGTCAGCCACAGTCAAGTGCAGCTCTGCAGAGAAGCCCTGCATGAGGCCTCTTGGCCCCTGGTTTGGCACCATCTGAAGGTGTCGTGGCCTTATATCAAATGCTTTAACACTTTAGTACTGAAATACCCTTGCTGCAGGCCCAAGACTTCACTACTTAAACACACACACACACACACACACGTTGGCCAGGCACAGTGGCTCATGCCTGTAATCCCAGCACTTTGGGAGGCCAAGGTGGGCAGATCACGGGGTCAGGGGTTTGAGACCAGCCTGACCAACATGGTGAAACAGTCCCTACTGAAAATTTAAAAAATTAGCCAGGTGTGGTGGCATGCGCCTGTAATCCCAGCTACTCAGGAGGCTGAGGCAGGAAATCTCTTGAACCTGGGAAGTGTAGATTGCAGTGAGTTGAGATTGTGCCACTGCATTCCAGCCTGGTGACAGAGCAAGACTGTGTCACACACACACACACACACACACACACACACACACAGATTCCAGTGTAGCTTTGGTGGATTCCAGTACTGTAGATTCCAGTGTAGTTTTGGTGCTAACACGTAGGTGTAAACTAAACCTTTTGCCTTTAATACATACGGAAAAAGGAATGTGTTAAAATTTCCTTTGCCTTTTTTGCCTGTTCATATATGTAATAGATCAAAATTGAGTTCATACTATATACACAGTTTATACCATACTTTTAAAAATTGTATGAGTATTTTTTCCTATCAAATGTCTTTTGAAAACATTTCAATAATTGTGTATCTTATGGGCATCACTTAAAAATTGATAGAATAGAATAATAATTTATGTAAGTGCACAGAAATAGAATTCCCTTCTATTTCTGGATATTTGAATTTTCTCTACTAGAAATAGTTCTTTGATTATAAAATTAAAAAGACAAAGATCTTATTTCCTTAGGACAGATTTTCAGAATTAGGATTAACAGGTCAAAGGGAATAAACATAACCGTTCCAAATTTCTTAAAATGTATACTAAATTTTATTTATTTATATAATAGGATGTTCATGTTACAACGTTTTCAGAAATATTTAACATTATCATTTTAAGCAAGATCTTTGCCAATTTTTGTTTGCATTTCTTACATTATAGGTAATGTTGAACATTTTCTTAAATTTTTTTGGCCGCTTGATTTTATTCTCTGATAAATGTCTGTACTTTAAGGTAAAGGTAGATTTTCTTCCTTGTGGTCAGCACCAGAATCCATGGAACTACTGATAGAGCAGATTGTCCTTCCTCTACTGCATTTAAAAAATTCTTATTAATTAATCAGCTTCACCACCTTACTTTACTAATTATGCTTTTATTCTCCAAGATTAAATGCATAATTTAAAATAATAGTTTTTTTGTGGATTTTTTGTTTGTTTTGTATTACTTTTTTTTGCACACAAGCAGTGTTTGGAGGTTTGCTTTTATTCTAATCTTAAGCTTTCTGATTTTTATAGTTATATAACTTAGGTGATGCAAAAAAATATTGGCTTCTCTAGGAGTATGACTGTGGCTCTTCCACATTTTCTGTGTTTATCTAACCAAGCCTTTGATTATTTAAATATATGCCTAAGTATCTGAAATAAATCAGAGGTGTGTTTGTGTCATTCACAATGTTCTAAGGTAGGATTACGTGGTTCCTGCTCTTATCCAATTTAGGACAAATCAATCTCTGACCGTTTTAATTTCCTCAGTCACTAGGTAAGTATATGGATTTATGTTGGTTAAACTTTGTCATGATCATTGGATGGGTAAGTGTTGCTGACTCCATTCTCAAGCAAGAGTTTAAACAGAAAATATACGGAGTGTAACCATTACTAATGGAGTATTATTTAAAGTTGAATGAGTCTTCTCTTAACCAGGCTATAACCTCCTTACTAATGTCTAGGCTCCCTGACGGTGAGGGATCTGAATACCTGGCATGTCGTTGCTGGAAAATATCTATTTGTCAAATGAATAAATATGAATAACTAGTTATATAATAATATCAAACATGCACTGAGTGGTAACCATGGGCCATGTTACTGTGCGCGCTCTCTCTCTCTCTCTCTCTCTCTCTGTCTCTCTCTCTCTTGCTCTCTCTCTCTCTCTGTCTCTCTCTCTCTCAACTCCTTACCTCGTGATCCACCCACCTTGCTCTGTTATCCTGGATGGAGTGCGGTGGTACAATCATAGCTCACTGCAGCCTCAAACTCTTGGGCTCAAGTGATTCTCCCACCTCAGTCTCTTAAGTAGCTGGGACTATAGGCAGATGCCATCACATCCAGCTATTTTTTTATTTTTATTTTTTTTTTTGAGACAAAGTCTCACTCTGTCGCCCAGGCTGGAGTGCAATGGCACAATCTTGGCTCACTGCAACCTCTGCCTCCCAGGTTCAGGCAATTCTCCTGCCTCAGCCTCCTGAGTAGCTGGGATTACAGGCATGTGCCACCAGGCCCAGCTAATTTTTGTATTTTTAGTAGAGATGAGGTTTCACCATGTTGGTCAGGCTGGTCTCGAACTCCTTACCTCGTGATCCACCCACCTTGGCCTCCCAAAATGCTGGGATTACAGGCACGAACCACCGTGCCCAGCCTATTTTTAAATTTTTTGTAGAGACAGAGTCTTGCTATGTTGGCCAGTCTCGAACTCCTGGCCTCAAGTGATCCTCACATCTGGGCCTCCCAAAGCTCTGGGATTATAGGTATGAGCCCCCACACCTGGCCCTGAGTGCTTGCAGTGTGGTAAGGAATCAGCGAGGAGCGACACGCAAAGCACTTTGACCATGCGCTTACATGTATTATTCCCCACTTTCCTATGAGGTAGGTGTGCTCATTTTTGTCGACAAATGAACTGATGTACAGGGACAGCGCCCAGGATCATTTAGACAGCAAATGACCAACCAAGGATTTGAACCCAGCTCTGGTTTCAAAGCTCACATTCTTAGTAATCCTAGAGGACTAGCTGAACCTTCCAGGCTGTCTTTGCTTCGGTTACCTTAAAGCAACATGGTGACTGGATTTCAGGAGGTGTGGACACCAGGAAGCAGTGACAGCCAGCAAATATTTATTATCCGTGTCAAGTATGTACGTAGGCTCTTTCTCTCTCTTCTTTTTTTAAACAGTAGGCCCCTGATGTTCCTCAGTGGGTTTTCCCTGGCCATGTTATAAATCCCTAGATGTGCACGTAGCACGTTATTTCCCTGCACCCAGGGTGACTAGTGGGGAACACACTGCATTGTAATCCTGACATCAGATAGAGGGCCAGACTGACTATCCTGTTCCCACCCAGAGCTGTGAGCAAACGCAGTTCAAAACTATACCCCAGCGGAAGCTCCAATCAGTATAGGTAATGGAATTTGGGGGTTATTTTTTAATACTTGAAATCTTGAATATTAAATTGGAAAATACCAAGTCTCTGTATCATTAACAATAATGTTAATAATAACCACTAGCTTGTATTTTAAGAACTAGGGAATATTTTCATACCTTTCACATAGACAATAGGCTACCTTTTTAGGGAAACCACAGCTCTCAATTGGAATTAAGAATAAAATATTTGTTGTTTTTTTTTTCTTTTTAAGAAGCAAGATGAAGTATTGGTTGAAAACAAAAACAAAGAATCAGACCACCTGGCTTCAGATCTAGCTACACCTCCTGGTGCTTCACCCCTCTGTTCCTCATTTCCCCATTGACAAAATAGGGATAATTTTTAAAGATTAAATGAGGTAACAGAAAAATCATTTAGCACATAGTAATTTCTCTCTCTCTCTCTCTCTCTCTTTCTCTGTGTGTGTGTATATATACACACACACAGACACATAAATGTATATAAATATTTTTTAAACTCCTGTTTCAAAGGATACTTCTGTGTCTTTCCCTGGTTTAATTCATAGGCTTTAAAACATACTTGTTCAAGGTGCACAGTCTCAGGAAGGAGAAAACTGAGACTAAGAGAGATTAAGTAACTTACTTTTGATCATTCAGCAAAGATATGGTAAAAATCAGTTCTAGCATTCAACTCCTAGCTTTGATTAATAGACTGAGCCACCGTGTCCTTTGTAGAGACTTGGATAGAGAAACTCATGGGAGTTACACAGCTGTTACATTGAATTCACCAATTAATTAATTGAAATATGAAAAAGTAAAGATGACTTTTAAGATTTTTTTACAAACAGTTAAAAACTTATTTTAGAAAACAGAGCCGAGGGCAGTATATTTTCAAATTTTAAACACATGTTATTGTTTTATGGTTTGTTAGTTCACAAGCTTGTAAGTACAAAAACACTTTATAACATTAAACCTTTTAATGTTAAAATATTAGGACTAAAATTGCACAGAAGACGAAAGGCTCACCAAGAAATATATATTAAGTTCCATTGCCTAAAATAGATTTTTACTATGTCTGTGCAAATTACTTTGAATTATCCAAATATTTGGAGTACGTCTAGCCCTGAGACTTAATTATCTAGGTACCCTAAAATGACATGAATCGTGCCATGCCAACTTTTGGCATTTTTTTTTTCCTAAACACCTAGAATCATTTTTGGTTTGCATAAGAGTTTCCCTTATGCTTTGTAAGTGTACATGGAATAAATGCTAGCAGAGGAACAAGAACTCCCCAGGGCCCTGGATGGAGGTGGTTAGGTCTTCGGGACATGGTTCAGCAGGCTCTTTGCCAACATATCCCATGGAACAACCATACCCATGATAACAGAGTGTAAAAAACCTGATTATTTTCAAATCTGATGAATGAGTCCAGCTGTTCAGTAGACCAGTATGGGGTATGTGAGAACATGGGATCACAGCAAAAAGCATGTTTATCTCACTCCATCATTGCAGTGAACATTTATCTCCTGGGAATTTTCTTAAAGGGCAAGTCTGGACAAAGTCATGGCTTAATGACCAGAGAGTTGTTCTTGTGTTCCAGTGAAGCAGAAGACAGGGCCTGAGCTTGTGAGGAAAGATCAGCTAAAGAACTGTGTGTGCTCCTCAGACAAAGATAATTTGTCACATCACCACCATTTATCGCTTAGTTCCCAGCTCGCTGTTCCAAGAGGTCTGTTTTGTAGATTTCATATATATATATAAATCTCTAGCTGTCCACCGAGCACAGTTCATTCATTCATCCTTTTCCTCTAAAAATATTTATTGAGCACTTCTAAAATACCAGTATTACACTTCATTCTCAGAGATACAATGGTAAATAAGCTGTAACTCAAGACTCAAGAACTTATAGTCCAATAAAAAAATTGGCTAAATAAATAGAAAACTAAGTATGTGATAAGTATTATGATAAAGTAAAGTACCAGGTAAGCACCTAATCTACCTTCATACTGATGGCCAGGAGGTGTCTAGAGTGGTTCTTCAGCAAGACTTTTCAGATGAGTCAAGGTCCTGTGATTTCCAGTACCACGTGTGGCTGGGTAAATTTTAAATACATGAAGATAAAATAAAATTTAAAAATCAGTTATGAGTTCCACTATCCACATTTCAAGTACTCAATAGCTACATGAGGTCAGTGGCTACCATGTGAGGCCGAATAGATAAGGTGCATTTCCATCACCACAGAAATATCTATTCAATAGCGCTGGTCTCGGCAGATCTGAAAGGTGAGAGGGGAGGGGTTTTGGAGGTGGAATACACAGGATGAGCCGAAACCTGGAGCTGCTAGGAGAAAACAGCATTAAAATATTAGCTTAACAAGTGATTTTTAAAAATGTATGTATTTATTCAAGAAACATTTATTATTTGTACTATCAAGTTGTGGGTTTTGCAAGTTGCTTAAAACAGTCTCAGCCCCTAAAGAACTTACATATATGTGGGCAAGGTAGGGGTCATAAAATATTACCCAAAATGCATATTCGAGTTTAGAGGACAGACTGGTTAGTTCAAATGTGAAGCAGTGAGTGGGGAAAAGGAGAATTTGGAGGGAGGCTCAGGGCAGGCTTTGTTCTCCCTGAAGTTGTTTATGACCTGGGTCTTGAAGAGTGGTAAGGATTCAGACACAGCAGTGAAGTTAAATCCTTGACCTACGTTAAAAAAGAAACATTCAAGTTTCACAAAGTTCGTACAGCTTTAGGGTCCAGCAAGCAACTGGGAAGCTGAGGCTCTCCCCACTGGCATATTCATTAATGCCTTTCTACCAGGACTGCCCCTTATACAATAGAGACCTCATTCGGCCGTGCCAACTTACACGGAATAGTCTCCCTTCTAAATGGTGTTCCATGGATTAGTTTAGGGAAGGCTGAGCCAGATCTTGTTTGCATTAGGTGGCTGAAAAAAGGATTGGCGGAGGGGTTGTTAAGGATTATGCAAATCACTGGCTGATATGTAGGTTGGAAGCTGGAGACATGTGTGAAAGCAATCTTTATGCACCAAGAGGTGAGGGAGCTAGGAAACAGTTCTAGGTGAATTACGGGGTGGCTAACTTAGGCAGATCCAGTGAAATTGTCCATAAACAACTATGTAAATATGCGAATTTTGTTCTCCAAACTGTGTAATTTGGGACTTACGGAACTCATCCCTGGCCATTTATTTGCCGATTTCTTGGGAGCGGAATCTGTTCAATGACCACTTTCCCTTTCTGCTTGGTATTTTTCCACTGCTGGGAGTGTCTGCAAAGTGCAAGTGAGGCCTTGCTTATCACAAAAGCCACTTGGTCTTCCATTTCTAGGGTTTTGATGTTCTCTGTTGTTTGGGAAACACCAGTCCCAGAAATCCTTTTGAAAAAATTATCCCAGTCATCCAGGAAGAGAAAGATTCAAGAGAATGACAGAAAAAGGATCTTCTTAACAAAAAAATTATAGCTTGTGCTGAGAGTAAAGTTGAGATCATGTCTTTAGAAACTCTGTAACATGATGATGAGTTTATCATGTGAAATAAAGGAAAAAACAGTTTTCCAGATCACTGTTTAAAATCTCCTGTGAAATGGGGTAACTGAGGCTTGCATCTTCATTCTTTTCCAGTAGAAAATCCATCTACTGAAACTCATTTGATTTGAAACTCATTTGATTTGGAAAATAAAAAGGTGATTGGAAAGATGGCATGAATTGTTAGAAAAAGGAAAAAAAAATTCCATTGTTACTTGGTATGTGATTTAAAAAATTTAGTTAAAAGTAGTTGGATATTTTTTCAGGCAAAAAAATTTTAAAAGGACATATTCTATCTGGATATTATGTTTTTAGCTTCTCAGGACCAAGAATACATTACGAATCCATTATCTGGACATGCCGGGATTTTTCTTTCTTTCTTTTTTTTTTTTTTTTTTTTTTTTTTTAACAAACTTGTTAACTGATTTCTACTTGACTAAAGGTTGTTGAGTTACCAAAAATATTGTGGAATTGAGCGCAGTTCAGAAGGTTTACAGTGCTTCCCCTGGAACTCCAAGGTGGATCTCCCACAAATACTTCCATCAAAGACAGGCCTCCATGCGCACTCATGGGTGGTGTTCCCAAAGTGTGTTTAAAAGTCAGTCATTCAGAACTCAAAACACAGTTTCCTCACAAGAAATGCCAGAGATGGTTACTTTCCCAGGGCTGCCCACAAAAGCCTTTTATTCCATAATGTATCTGAAAGAGCCTCCCTCCATCTGCTGAGGGAAGAATGAAGTAGTCCGGGACAGAAATTCACCCCGGCCACCCCACCCCGCCATCCCTGAGGACAACAGTTTTTATTTGCTGCCACCTGGACTTCAGGGAAAAGGAAAAGAAATACATTTCTCTCTGGGTGGATTCTGTCTCCGAAACCATCTCTGGAAGAGTCTTTTGTAGAATGAATGTTCATCAGCCAAGACGTGTTTCTTTCCTTTAAGATAGCTCAACATCAACAATTAAGTACATTTTGAACTTTCTCTTCTTTTGTTATCATAAGCTTCATCATGGCTGTTCTGCACCATTACTGGATTTCGAAACCAGAGGAATGATGATCATATGACAATCAAAATTAACATTCCTGGGATTCGTTGTTTAGCAGAGGCATGCGTCTCCCACCAGCCAAGATATTAACATTTCATAGCCCTTAAAAATAGCCATAGTGTTCTCACACTCAATTAATATATTGTGACTTTTTGATGTCTGAGCAGTTGATTCTTTTTAACATTGAAACCAGAGATGGGAGTGATGGAAATGACCTACAGAAAGATGAAATCTACTGATTGCAAGGGCTGAACTTATTGAAGCAATTCTATATGCTTACTTCATATTAGAAAATGAGCAAACCCTTCATTTCCTCTTCATCGTTACTAACCACCAACATTGTGTGACATTTTGCTCCACCTAGAAACTATATCCATGATTCCTTAAAATATAAGTTACTGTCTCCACAATCCTCATTCATCTATCATGATATACTTGGGAAATTTTCAAGTAGTATCATACCCTGTTGCTTTTTCTTATTTTGCTTTTACTAAGCCAGTGGTGAGCCTTGGATGACAGTGCAGTCCCTAAGCTGCTATGGCTCATTGTCCACCGTGATTCGAGGCTATTTTTTTATTTATTTTTTTTTTTTGCAAAAAACAGCGGGGAGGAAACCCAGGGAAGTGGACATTAGAAAACTTAAATGATTTGTTTCTATCTGAGTGCAGTGGCTCACGCCTGTAATCCCTGCACTTTGAGAGAATAAGATGGAAGCATTGCTTGAGGCCAGGAGCTTGAGATCAGCCTGGGCAACCTGATGAAACCTCATCTCTACAAAAAATACACAGATTAGCTGGGCATAGTGGTGTGCATCTGCTAACTAATTGATCTTCCATAATATTTCCAAGTAGTAGGAGCATATATTCTTCTACTTGCACAAAGAGTAGCACATATGGAGGCTCACCTTACAGGAAAACCCTTAGAGACTTTGCCTACATGCACTTCCTCCTGCTACCCACACATTTAAGTCAAAATGAATATTGTAGCTTGCAGATTGGTTCATTTCTGAAGCTGAAAACAGGCAAGAGAGGTACCCAGGGTACCAATATAAGAAAGCGCTTGTTCTAGGCTGTCTGCCTGCTGACCGTACACTGGTGCATTTGCATGACTCTCAGAGTGACTGTCTCTTTAAATCCTGCGCCCCAGACATCTCTCTTGCTCCACCGTGGTCCCTGCACATCTGTAGAGGAAGGCAAACGATGTTCAGAAATCGTAGTCGCATCACTCTTTCAATGACGTTTCGGCAAACATCTAGTATTCAAGTGTTCTCAGAAGTTGACTGAAAGTGTGATTGTTAACACGGACTGGGGGAAGGAGAACGAAGGCATCCTGGGTCATTTCCTTGCTAATAGTGACAGCCATTGAACCAGGAATAGATTTTGAGGTCTTTGTGCCATATCTCTACATTTGTAACCCAGTGACATGCTTGCTTTTATTTGGCCACATTCTTAGCTTTGATGCTAGATGGTAGCCTAGAGGACAGCCCAGGATTTGGGAAGGGATTCCATGCCTTGATTTGTGAATCCACAGCCAGGCTTAGAATATGTTGAGGTCTTTGGCCCCGTGTCAATGCTGTGATGCTCTTAGAAGTGTCCAGCTCAGTTCTGAGAACAGAGCAGGTGCAGATGCACCTCACCTCTGCCGGTGGCTGTGGCCATGAACTTTAGAATCTACTCTGCTGTGGCAGAGCGGAACCCAGAGACCCAGAGCAGATGATCCACACCAGAGCATGCTGCTGTTCTAGCAACAGGCTGGAGCTGTCTAGACAGCTTTCCTTCTTAACCCCAGCAGTGATTGATCTGACCACGGAACTAATGCTGTTTTCTTTCCCGAGTGGCGTGATTAGTGAGGCAGTGAATGTTGCTGTTTTCTAAGAGACCAGCGAAGTCCCAGGCTTTTAGGATTAACATTTTAGTGCTCTGGCTGCTTTTCCCTAAGATCGTGCACTTCCTCCAAGAACCTGCTCAAGTCCTCCTGTAGGAAGTCCAAATTGATGATTCTACTCACTGTCCTCAGCTCAGTGCCTTGACATGAATTTGCAGAGCCTGATGAAATATTTTCTCATTCTGAGGGGAAAATAAAAGCCACCTCTACCCTTCCATCTGACTATCCAAAATGTACTCTAGAATTTCCTTTAGAAGTTGATCTCGGCTGGGTGCAGTGGCTCATGCCTATAATCCCAGCACTTTGGGAGGCCAAAGCAGGCAGATCATGAGGTCAGGAGTTCGAGACCATCCTGGCCAACATGGTGAAACCCTGTCTTTACTAAAAATAAAAAAATAAGCTGGGTGTGGTGGCACATGCCTGTAGTCCCAGCTACTTGGGAGACTGAGACAGGAGAATTGCTTGAACCTGGGAGGTGGAGGTTGCCGTAGGCCAAGATCCTGCCGCTGCACTCTAGCCTGGCAACAGAGCAAGACTCCATCTCAAAAAAAAAAAAAAAAAAGTTCATCTCTAAGGAGATACAGGGCTAATTTTTCAATGGGCTCATCTTTTTAGTATTACATGAAAGGTCAACCATTAATATGAGCAAAAATGAATTCTCTAGTGACATGGAGAGAAAGAAATTTTGGTTATGAGGTCAGTTTGCCTGTAACTTTCTCATTCTCTCACTCCATGTAGAGCAACAAGAAAATTTACAAGTTCAATGTGGCATTAGGCTGTAGAGGGTCATTTTAATATCATGAAGGCTACTCACAGCTAAATGTAATAATCTAAGGCCTTGCTGCTCCCAGTGGGGTCCCCTGACCCACAGCAGCACCAGGGAACTTTTTAGGAATGCTGAATCCCTGGCCCCACCTCAGACCTGCATTTTAATAAGACTCTCAGGTAGCTCAGAAGCACATTACGTTGTGAGAAGCACTGATTTAGAAACTATTGAACCGTGGGAGATTCTGTCCAAAGACTGGAAGATTTGAATTACCTTCTCTACCCAGAAGCTGATAATTAACGTTAGCAGTTGTTAGAGAAGATGGTTCTTGGCTATCAAGTACTTTTGCAGATGGTCCCTGTCTTATCCATTCTGTTTGAGACCCCTTCAGTTTCTAATGAAACTTAATTGATTAGCTCTATTTGTGAAAAGCTCAGGCCCTAATAAGCACACTCCCACTGGGTACACAACTAAATAGTTTATGAGGTAATTCTTATTTTAATGTCTTTCCTAATGAGCCCTTTCAGTAATGAAATCTCCTGAGAAAACGTTATTGGTTCCCAGACATTTCTTAGGCTCCTAGGGCAGAAAGGCTGATGGAGGTGGAAGCTTGAGGCTCAGAGTAGAAAACAGTTTTCAGTTCAAAACAAGGCAGATTCTTTTTTCCCCTCAAGAAATATTTCAAATATGGCTTTTCATACCTTATTTTCTAAATCCTTATGTTAATAACTTCCCACACTAGAAACAAGACTTTTTTTTTCCTGAGGCTGTTGTGGAATACCTTTCCTCTGCAGGAAATAAATAATATGAGAGTTGCCAGTGTATATGATCTTCTATGAACAAGAAAGACAGATGGGGAGGAACAAGGAGACAGAAACGTGTGTGCACACACACTTGGGTGCAGATACACAGCACCTGCTCGGTGCCTCAATGTTCTTTCAAAGTCTGTATTTAAATCTCCTCAGCATCATCACTTCTGCAATAGTTGATAAATCCATCCATCCCGCCTCATTAAGGGTGAAGCCAAAATGAGTCTCATAATGAGAAAGAAGCATTTAAAACGGCAGAGTGGCTGAGCGATGAGACAGTTATCTGTAGCATGGCAGAATTCTGTCCAAACGGAGTTATAGCAAATTCCCTTTTGGTGAGGAAGGAAGCTGTGTCACGGGTTTGCCCGCAGCTGTCTGGAACCTGCAGTGGTGAAGGGACTCACCTTTCTGCTCCCAGACTGAGCAGAGAATAGACACACACATTCTTGAGCCCTAATTTGAAGCCAGACGGCAGGCAAAGACCAGTCCCAGCATGTTTTTTTCCACTCTCCCCTCTGAGAAAGCTTCAGACACTGGGCTCGGCTGGCTAGCCTGACACAGTGACTGTAGCCTGTCCTGTAAGTGATGGTGATGCGTAGCCTGACCCCACTTTACCTAACTCAAAGATCAAAGCCTCCCAGTAGGTAATGGATGCTGAAAAACAGCCTTTGTTTACTAGTCTTGCCTTTAGCTTGTTAGATTGCCCCTACCCTGAAGGAACAACTTTCTCAGCTTGATGTGGGAGACAGAGCAGAATTCTGGAAGATGTCCTTAACAGGCGTTTCTAGAATCACTGCTCATGGTGGTGTCTCTGTTCCCATAGGAGGAAAGCCAGAACCACAGGCCAGCGTCAGTGAACATATTCCAGCTGGGCCCATGGCCATGTGGCTGGCTGCAGATTTTGGTTTGTTACCTGATGGCTTTGGATAAGCAGGATAAAAAAATAATGACTTAATAGGCCATAAGTTTTAATAACATGTCTGCAGGTCACTGGGAACAGGGACAGCATAGAGCTTATGTGTAGTATTTTGCTTTGTTCTCTTGACAGTCAAAGTGAGTTGTCTTCATGCGTACTATCTGCAAGTCTAAATCTCTACAAGCCAAATTTAGTGGTAAATCCTTTGATCTGGGGCATCTCAGGATTTTATGAATGAAAGAAGCAAATAAATGCGTAGAGCTCCTCTGAAATCTCAGTTAGCACTCCAGCTGTCACCATGAGGAAGAACAATGTATGGGCAAGGATAAGCTCTTTGCTCAAAACCAGAGCCAGTGATCTTGACGACAGAGACAGGGTTCTGAATGTGAACCTGCTCAAACTAGAGAGAATGTGTCCAAGCCAAGGAGGATGAATTACTAGAGCTCAGTATTACAAACAAAGAAGAATCTCAGAGTTCTGGAGAAAATTCTTTAAATACCCTGGGCAGGCTTTGTGGAGGTACCTTCATCCTTGAGAAGTGAGACTTCAGTATCCATGGAACAAATAAAGCTAGAACTTGGCATCAGTGCTGAGCAAGGAAGCTTCCACTCAGATAGACTTGGGTTACCGTAGAATGCCAGTGAGGAAAAGCAGCCTGCATCAGCCCCAGGGTGCAGTGAGGACTTTAAGATGGTTTGTAGGTCTTGGCCCTCCAGATAGTGAGTTTGCCAGCCTCTGTGAGACTCTACCTGGAAAGGAATACATGCAAGAGGGGAGGAAAATCTTAATGAAGTTTGTATTCTGGAGGGCTCTCCCAGTGTCTTAGCTGCTTTTCTACAGGGACAAAGAAAGCAACCAGAGAGTGGGTGGCTGAGACTTACGTATTTGATTGTGTCACTTAACCATCAAGCACGCTTTAATATTCTTGGAAATTCAGGCTCCTACTGAAACTGCTTTGAGCCAACTGCAACTTGGATTTGTAAGCAGAATCCAAGCCTGGCCTTCTCGGGTGTATGTTCCAACCTCTTATTCTCTGGGTGTTTCAGCATCTGTGAAAGCACAGGCCTCAACCCAGAGTGGTAATTTCAGCAACTTCTCTAAACCACGTTCTAGGTGAGACAAGTCAGCTCCTTCCCATTTACTTATGAGTTAATTCGTATTTAAATACAAGTCTCCAGGCCAGTGATTTATTTTAATAATATCTTAGCCCCTTGGCAGGCCCATGACTTCATGACGGCAGCAGTGGGGAAAGGGCACACCGCCCTGATGGATGTCTCAGTGCCGCATGTGGCTGATTTACAAGGCACTCCTCTGATCTGAGTCACTCTTGCTTCCTCTGCTGCAAGCCCATTGAGTGGCACCCAGCTGTTGGAGCATCTTCTTGCTTAAAGTGACAGTTAAAAGAAGTGAATGGGCTGAATACAAATAACATGGATGAAATTATTATTGAACAAGAAACCATTGGATATTTCAAATTGTGAAGCAGTTGCATATTGGCCAAATAGGATCAGTTTCCGTATGTTCGTTGTCTGTTGCATTTATTAAAACAAAAGGCTACAGATCCTGGTTTTAAGTCAGTCATTTGCATTTTATAGGTCTCATTACAACAATGTTCATAATGATGGAGTCAGCTGATTTTTCAAGACAATCTTTAAGGTTATTTTGTGTTTATTAGGTTGCTAGGGGTACCTAATACATCAGTATGAGTAGAAGTGTTTAATGCAGTTGCCAGATTTTTATGCAAGATAAATAGTTTTACATGTCTCAGAAGTAGAATCCAATTGGCCGAGAAGTTGGCCAAAGCTGAAATTTGACATCATTCTTGGCAACAGATAGTTTTTTTAAACGTGCATAAAATAGAAAAGCTCGCTCTATCTTTTTTACATGTAATATTGGACTGCAAATACAGCTTTTAACAATAAATCAGTATATGCAAATGATAAAGTATATTTCCTAACTGTTGGTCACAGGAATAGACAGCATTTCAAATGGAAATAAGCAGTTTTTCTTTTCTCCATTAGTATTTTTGAAATGAGAATATATGTAGCATATCTGTATGACATAGAGCTTAATGGTTCAACAAATACCTGTGAGCTGAGCCCCCAGCCCCAGAACAAGAGCATCACCAGTCATTTCTCACCGTCAGTGTGTTCCTTCCACATCCCATCCTGCCTTGCGCTTGGGGTCATCGCTGTCCTGAAATTGGGGCTCATAATCCCTTGGCATTTAAAAAGTAGTTTTAGCACAAAGGTATGCATATCTTAACAATAAACTGGTTAATCTTGCTTGTTTTTGAGCTTTATGTGAAATGGCATAGAGAGTGGAGTTGTCTGGGCTTGCTTTTTCACTTAACATTATAAATTTCTGACAAGAAAATTTGTGGATCTCATTTTGAGGAAGAGAATGGCCATATACAAATCATTTTTAACCTGTATCGTAGATATGTGATACACAAGAAATGTGAGAAATACATGTAGAAGCTTAATACGGAATATATAACTTTTTTTATTAGAGTCAGAGATGCTTGCTATTTCCATACTTATTGTATTTTAATTGGTAAAAGATGATTAAAACATATGAATTAAGCCTTATTTTGATGTTTCTGCGATGTGGTGATTAAACCCAGAGAAGATATATTTTCTATGAAACTATTACACCTAATTAGCATGTAATAATTATCAAATTAAATATGTATTAAATACTCATTTTAAATTTGTAATTGAAGTGTCATGAGGTGAAATCTAATTTTTTTGGAATGAATTTATCAGGTTATGTAATTTCAGGTTGCCATCAGCCTTCAGAACTGTGCTAAACATAGGCCTAATTACCCCTATGGAACTTTCAATTGTCTGTCTGGTAGAGCACAGATTCTGAAAAACCTTACGGTTAGAAATGAAATGCTTGATAATCTCATCAAGAATTAAACGCCATATTCCTGGGTGAAAGGTTTTAGTTTAGATTCTCTAGTCCTCTGCCAGACAAGTATCAAGGCAGTTTTCCCCTTTCCCCATTAACCAACAAACAAAGCCGCTTGGTTGCCCACAAGCACGGGAAGCATCAGGAAGTACAAGCTGAGTGCACGTGGGCCGGGGGACACCGTGGAGAGGAAAGGCATTCCTTCTTCCCCACCCATCTTTATTAACTCAGAGGCCATCCCCAGCATTTAAGGAGGGCCACAGCTCTGCTGGAAGGGATTGCCACTATTGTCATTTTGTCAGAAAAGAGAAACCGACACATTTGGAATTGGCACATTGGCCATGTGAAGATCCAGTGGATTTTGTCTATAACATGTTCTCGGATTTCAGCAAAGACAGGTTACATTTGCCATTTCAGACCCGAGTGGCTTTCCACTCAGTCATTGAGTTACTTGTGGTTTGCAGATACCTCCGAGGATCCAGTGCCTTCCAGGTAGGGCTTGGCTCCTTAGTTATGTGGAACAGGCCATGTTGTTTTTTCTTTTACTTATTAATGTTGGAATTGTTTTATTTTTTAACTTTTATCTTGAAATAATTTTAGACTAATGGAAAAGTTGCAAAAATAGTACAGAGAGTTCCCATACACACCAAGCTTCTTCTAATATTAACATCTTACACTACTGTAATACAATTACCAAAACCAGGAAATTAACATTGGTGTAATGTTATTGACTAAACTTCAGACTTTATTCATATTTCCCCATTTTTTTTTCACCAAAGTCTTTTTTTCTGTTCCAGTACCCAGTGCCACACTGCATTTCGTTTTTATGTCTCCTTAGACTTCCAATTCATGACAGTTTCTCAGTTTTCCTTTGTCTTTTATGATCGTGACATTTCTTCAGGGTGCTGGTCAGTTCTTTTGTGAAATATCCTCCAGTGTGTGTTTATATGATGTTTTCTCATTATTAAATTGAAGTTATGCATGTTTTGGAATACTTCAGAGGTGATGCTGTGCCCGTTTGGTCTTTCATGTCAAGTTGTATGTGATGATAGGTCTTATCCTGGGTGATATTAAACCTGATCATCTGTATAAGGTAGGATGTTCCAGTGTTCTCCACTCTCAAGTTCCTATCTTCTTCTTTGTAATTTTATTTTATTTTATTATTTATTTATTTTTTTGGTGGTGGTGGGGAAATGGAGTTTCACTCTTGTCGCCCAGGTTGGAGAACAATGGTGAGATCTCGGCTCACTGCAACCTCTGCCTCCTGGGTTCAAGTGATTTTCCTGCCTCAGCCTCCCAAATATCTGGGATTACAGCCACCTGCCATGACGCCCACCTAATTTTTGTATGTTTAATAGACATGGGGTTTCACCACATTGGCCAGGCTGGTCTCAAACTTCTGACCTCAATTGACTCACCCGCCTCAGCTTCACAAAGTGCTGGGATTACAGGTGTGAGCCACCACACCCAGCCTTTTCTTTGTAATTGATATTTATCTCAGAAGAATATTTTGAGACGAGTGAATACCCTGCTTTAAGGAAAATACTCACATGGAAGCCTGAACTTGTGAAATAAATACTGATGTATTTTCTTGCATTAACAAAGGAATCCTTCACATTTCCAAAGTATTCACCCCATGATTCCATTTTAAATAGCAATCTCAGTTATAGTACAGTTAATATATGGCTTGTCTAATAAATGTTGGCAGTTAACTTTTTGAGACAATGTTAAGTACAGTGGCCTCTTTTAGGACGTTTGTCTTCTTGAGTAATGCATAAATATATTCTCATCCCCTTATATAATGAGAAAAAACAGCAGAATTCTCTTACCCGGTAGGTCACTGAAAAAGAAATAGAGTTTAAATCTTCTACTCTATTTTTTTCTAAAGGGATTTTTTTAAACTGTCAGAAATAGTTTGAAGGCCATGAAAATATACATCTTTTGTGGAAATAAATATTTTCAGGATAATGTTCTATAACATAATACCAAAGTAGATAGGCTAAGAGGCTATCAATTATATGCCATACATGTGATTCTACTTACTGGGAAACAATTTGGCAAAATGTGCCAAGCCTTGAGTTCCACCCCAAAGAATCTGTCCTAAGAAAATAATCACAGACCCAAGCAGAGATTTATGTGCAAAATATTTACTGCAGTGCTATTATAAAGTATTAAGGAAATGATTTGGGAAATTGGCAATAATCTAAATGCCCAATAAATAGGAAATGGTGGGATTTTGTCCAATAACTCAATTCATGTTTTCGAAAACAAATGCCACAGGAACATGTTCAAGTGATCACAATAACATACTATGTGGAAGAAAAAAGAAATAATATTGACTATGCAGTATGTCCCTAATCTGTCTCTTGTGCATGCACGCATGCGTGCGTGCGTGCGAGCACGCGCACACACACACACACACGCAATTGGTAGAAATACTGATTAGAAAGTTATCTTTACGTATTAGAATCATGACTGATGTTTATTTTCTTTATGTTTTTCAGTTTTCCAGTTCTATAGACTTCTTTTATTTAACAAGATGTTTTGGGAAAATTAGCAGTAATTCCATAGGCGCCTTTTGAGAAGATAGATTCTTTGAAATCCCTTTCCAATTCCTCTTTTCATCCCTGTGTAGACTACAACTTTGAAAGAAACTAAATGGCATGTGCTTATTGAATTTATTCCAAATATTTATGTGTATATGCATGCACACACACATTTATAGAGCCAGAATGAACTGCATGATGAATTGAAATGACTACAATTTAAAAAATTAGGTGTGTATTTGGAGAAAGAAAATTCAATATGTAGCTTTTCCATGGTTGGCTTTCTAAATCTAAACAGAAAATTTATAGGATCTAAGGATTATGATGCAAGAAAGGATGAAAGAAGGCTAACCCTACGAAGGAATACAGTTTTTCAGAAAAAAAAAAAGAAAAAAAGATCTTTTTTCTATTATCCTTTTCAAGGTTAGTCTTTAAACTCATTAAAAAGAAAAAGAAAAAAAACTCCCTCAAACTCATCAAATTGTGAAAAGCCAAATATCTGGCTTTCATTTTTAATCAAGCAGGCCTAAATATTCATGTTTATGTGCCTAAATGAAACTTTTGTATGTAGTGTTCCACTCCATCTGCATGAATAGTAGCATTGTGGCCGGATGAGGTCACTGCAGAAGGGAGAGTGAGGTAAGAACACAGCTGAATCTACAGGCTTTCTGCAGTGTGGTGCACCAGCTCTTTCTTAAAGCCACAGAACTGCCATTCTCACACCAAAGGCCCTTGGTTTGTTTGTGCCGGGCTGCAGCCCCACTTGCCTGCGTGTAGTGATGGCACTGTGTGTCATGAATAATTCAAGTGTTCCAAAGGAGAGCCAGAACTGCAAGGAGTAGCATGTGGCCAGAACCTCAGCAGTGTGTAGTTTCTGCTCCTTTAAATATCCACGTTGGCCACCTGTTCTCAAAGGAAAAGACGGTACCTTCCATTTCCTACTCCCCTGTCACAGATTCACGGGCGATCTCTGCTGCAGTTATGGGGACCCCACTGTGGTTTGCTTCCCTCCCAAGCAGTGGCAGGCTCAGTCACCAGAAGACTGGTTAAAGATGCATGTCAGTTCATATTTTACCTACATTACTAACTTAGAGGAGTAAGTTAATACCTACTAACTTAGAGGAATAAGTTAATTGGTTGCTAAGAGCATGCCGGCATGTAGCCCCAGCCAACACAATCCTTGTTAGAGCTGTGAGAATGTGAAAAACACACACTCTTTTTTTTCCCCAAACAAGTTCTCCAAACTTTTTACCACCTGCTTTACAATGGAGAGGGATCCTTTACTCTCCAGTCAGCAGCAAGCAGCATCCGATTTAAATAATTAGACATTTCTAAGATATGGGTACCATGCTTTTGGTTGTATCTGCCTCGGAAGGTGCCATGATACCAGGAATAGCAACAGCTTTTAAAATCTGTCCTGGAAAACTTTCACACCTGAGGCCTGAGCATGTAAACTCCCATTAAGTAAAAAGGTAGCCCTCTCTGAACCAAAACTGCAAGAATGGGTAAGGATGATTCTTTAAATTGACCAAATCCTATAGGGTTCATCTTGGAACACTGTACTGGGGATAAATGAGAGCGTAAGATTGGTCCGGATAGGCATTATGGGGGTTACATGGTCCCTTTGTAAGTTTATAGCCAAGAGGAAGTGCTTTAGAAGTTCAGGGAAGGACCTGCTACTGAATTTGGGAAACTTGGAGAAAATACTTTGTAAAGGAAGCCGAAAATGAGAGGTCACTGGAGGAGGAACAGGCTTTGGCATCTCCAGTTGAGAAAAATTGTTTGAAGAGAAGGGTATTGGTACTGTATGTATAACAGCCGCTGAAGATACAAACTCTGGACTAGATCAGTCAACTGACAGATGACCACCTCTCCCTGTTCAGAGATCAGCAGTAGACCTGTTGAGTTGAGAGGCTGATTCTTATGAGAGAAGGGAGGTCCAGTTGGCAAGGTACACTGGGTCCCAGCCAGACCATGCAGGCTCAGGAATGCCAGCCTAAGGAAATGGTCATTATCTTTTAGGCAATAGTGAGTCACTGGAAGATTATGAGTAGGGAAGGACACGATGAAATCAGTTTTTTCGGAAGATAAATCTGGCAGTGATGTGCAAGAACCACATATCAACTAATAAGAAAAAATCCCTCTAAGCTAGGAATATTACAGGTTCCCCTCTGGGCAGTGTTAAACAATGATCTGACTATGAACCCCGTTTGTTTCTGCTGATGACTGCGCAATATGGATCCTGACAGCTGCTCACTATGAAAAGAATGAAATGAAGGCTGTGAACCAAGGACCCAATTACTCAGGTAGGCCCTAAAATCTGTAAGTGTTAGTGGCCAAAGAGTGTTTCCGAAGTGTTTCAGAGATCTTCAAGTTTATTCATTCATTCATCAATTCATTCATTCATTCACTCATTTAGATCAAACCTACTATGTGCTGGGTACCATGATAGTCCTGGGGCAGGGTATAAAGAACAATAAAATATATTCTGTCTTCTCACAAAATTTGTATTTGTTATTGATTTCTAAAAATACAGAACATAGGAAGATACAGAAGCCCAGAATTTACAGCATATGTAGTACTATGGTATGAAAACCCTCCTACCTCAGAAGATTTGCCTACCTGCTGGAACCCATTCACAGGCCTGGCTCAGGGCCAGTGATGCTATGGCATATAAGAGAGAAGTGGAAGTGTCATGGAAGGCAAGTTGCAGCCAAATAAAGGGCTTTCCATCTCCCCTTTCCACTCAGCAAAAGTATACTGAGTCTCAGTAGCCTTTGCATTTCAGCAGGATGGAGTCCAGTTTATTTTTCACTTAGAAATCTTCCAGAAGTGTGAAGTATTTATTGAGGATTCAAAATATCCCGAACCACCATGATTACCACTGGTAATCTCCAAAGTGACCCTCTCCTCAAGCACCCTATTAGTGTCAGCCACAACGGTATACTCTGAACTGGGCACATGCTTTAGTGTTCAGAGACACTTATTGGAAGTTGACAAGAGCAGTTTTTGGGAGAGAGATTGAGAGAGAGATCAACTGCCTATCTGCATGGTGTTTAAATTGCTGGTTACAATTTGTTGGATGATTGATTGGTTCAGGTGCTCACCTTTCAAAGATTATATAGTCAACTGTTAAATAAATTTTGACAATCTGCAACATATTGTTTATAGGTACCAAGTAAAACACAGTTACTGCCCATCATGTTGCATTATTGCCAGTTTTCAGTTACTCACAGTAATTTTTTTAGCATACTGTTACATAGTATTTTCTCTGAGCCAAGCACTGTTCTAAATGCTTTGTAAATAGTAACACAGTAAATTCTTACAACAATTGTCTATGAGATATCTAATGTCATACTTAATTCACAGAAGAGGAAACCGAGGCACAGAAAGAGTAAATAGTTTATCCAAAGTCACACAGTTAGTAAGTAGGAGAGCTGACATTTAAACCCAGCAGCCACACTCCTAGAGTTCATGCCTTTGACGACTATGCCACTATAACAATAGGCAGCACTATGAAGAAGGGAACACAGAAGTGATTGTAGGAATTGTGGTAGTAGTGGTGGTGATGCTACAGGTGGAGTAGCCCTTATCCTAAATGCTGGGGACCAGAAGTGTTTCGGATTTCAGATTTTTTTCAGAGTTTGGATATTTACATTACACTGGTTGAGCATCCCAAGCCTGAGAATTCAAAATCTGAAATCTTCCAATGAGCATTTCCCTTGAGCATCATGGTGATGCTCAAAATGTTTCAGATGTTGGGCCATTTCGGATTTTGGATTTTCGGATTAGGGGTGTTCAGTCTGCAGTCCCAGTAGCAGTGGTATTACAGCAATGGTAGTGGTATTTAATAGCAGTCGTTTTGTGCAGCAGTGTAGGCGCGGCCGCAGTATAGAACACAGTGAGAGTGCCAATAGTATTGTAGGCATGTTGCAATGGTGCATCGGAAGCAGCAGCCGTCATCATCTCTGTTGCCTGGGTTGCTGTACGCTCCTTTCAGACATGAAGATATTGAGGCCTGGGCAGACCTAGTAACCAGTAAGTAGCAGAACAGGATTTGTGCTCACAAGTACCTGAGTCGTTTGCTGCTTCTCGGGATGTACACGTAGGAAGAAAATGGCTGTTCTGTAGCCTGCAGACATTGCTGCACCACGGCTTGGCCATGGGTTTGGTGATGCTGCCATACACTGTGGCCCTTGAAAGGTTTGTTGTCACTGTTGTTGTCATTATCCTTGGCTGAGTCTCTGTCATGTTCAAGCCGCCAGTTTGTTGGAAGTGTGAGAGCTGGGGTATGAATAGAGGGAGGTCCGGTGGGGAAAGTCAGTCAAATTAGTTGTGACTGAACCAGCTTGTCAACTCAGTGAGACAGATCAAACCATAGCCCCATGTAGACACCACCAGGGTCTGCACTACCAGTCAGTAGGTCACTGAGTCATGCCCCTGTGAAATCCCCCAGCCACTTAGAGCAGTAAAGATTGATTAAACATGTTTATATGCAATTTGAAAATGGTTCTTTCAGGAAACGTGTGGTTCTTTAAAGTCACTTTAAAACGAGAGATTTTACTTTCGTTTATTTACATTCTAGCCAAAAAAGAACCCAAAGTCGAGCACAAAGTCCCATGATGTATGGAGTCCTCCAGGAGAATTGTCAGAGCTGGTTTATATATTTGTACTCTATCAATATGGCCTTTCACAGTTCCTAATTAGTTTTGTTAGTTGACTTACAGAAAAGTGTATTTAAAGTGAGACGTCAGTAATTCCACTGAGGGAATAGCATTAATGAAAAACACACAGTCAGGAGGCCAGTGGAAGAGCAAATGGTTCAGTCCTGAACACCCCTAATTTGTATGGGGGCGATTAACTCAACTGCTTCTCTTGTTAGGAAACACTTTGGTAGAAACCCCTGGAGATTATTCAGGCAGTGGATACATGTGTTTGTGTGTGCCTATAGGTACAGGCACACTGACATATATTTTTTGTTCACAAAGCAAGTAAATAAAGTTTAATTGAGCTTTTGGAACATGGACCTGGTGTACTTCTATTAACATATATGCCACAGAGATTGTATTGGAAACCCAGCTGAGTTTGAGCTAATGTTATATCATGACAAGTAAAAAGGAAATAGGAAATAGCTCCAAAACAAAGAGAACAAGCAATAACATATAAATTTGCCCAATTTTGATGTTTACTTTTGCTAGACATGTGAACTCTGTCTTTGGTTATTTATACTTACGTGGGGTTTCTTAGAAAAATGTATTTGAAGAATGCTCTCTCAGAATTTCAATAGCCAGAGCAGATGTGCAGTGTTCTTTGTGGGTTTTACAGTAGATATGTGCAGTCTACCAGAAATTATAGATGCACAATTAGATTTTTACAATGTACACATTCATGCAGATCAAACCATGTTCCTTAAATGAGGGCTCAGTTTTCTTTATTTCCTGCTGAGTTTACCAAGTGTAGCATTGGCTGCCAGCATTTCTAGCTAAGTAAGTTTGCTGCAAAACCATTCCCATTCATTTGTGCTCAGGAGAGGATGGAGGGTCACTTGCTTTTGTATAGAGAATGCAAAACAGGAAGGTCTTGTGTCATCACTCCAGCTTGTCTCTGCTGCCACAGCTCTGGGCAGTGGGAACCATTCGGAATTTACATACCACACAACTTTTCAGAATGTGTGACATGCTCAGGTTTATGTTTGTCTGTGGTATGCCGTGGTTGTTTATTATGTGGAAGAAATGGAAAGCTTGCCAATTCACATCACTAATGTGAGTTTGACTAATGACATGGGCAGTAAATTAGAATTTAGCTTCTAACCACATACAAATAGGTCTCAGGCTGCTGGTTAATGCCATGATGTCAGTTCTGATGCCCCTTCATTAGCTGATGTGCTTTTAAAGGTAGATGCCAAGAGAAAGAATTTGGTTTTGTTTTCCTAATGCACAAAACATGTTTTGAACAATAGAAATGCCTCTCTATCAACAGTTTTCTGGCTTGTTGATTTCCCAACTCTGTTAATTATACCCTCTGAGTCTGTATTTCCAGGTCTTTATTAGAACACAACATTACCTACAGGAGAGTTGATTTCTAAATCAGATTGAGTTTCCACATACACCTCTCTCCTCTCCCTGAAGACTCCATTGGGTATCTACATGTGGCAGCAAAACCAGACCAACCAAATTATTCTACAGTTCTGATGCATCACGGCAGGTTAAGACAGTAGCCTAGCCAGTGGGGAAAGATGTTTACAAGGTCCCACTGATAATACCACCTTGAAGATCCCAGAGAATGATTCAGACCCGCTTCAACCAATGCTGCCTCCGCATGTTTGTGTTCATCTGATGGGCAGTCTTACCATAACTCATGTCGGGCATATATTATCATTTGTGGCTGTCTCTTTCTGAATCAGCATTTACCTTATTAGTAGACTGTTTTGCCACACACAAAAACCTATTTACTAAGAAACACTTCTCTCTAAACTATGGTATTGTCTTATGAATATGTACCCACTCAGGGCAGATCTGTGTCTAGAGACAAGAAGGAGTAATCACAGAATAGAATAAAAAAAGAAGAAGAAAAAGAAAGTGCAAAGCCCATCTATGACTGGCTTTCATAGCAGTGTCTCCATGAGCCCACTGTTGTTTTCTTGGCACAGAAGCAAATACAAATGAAATTGTTGCAGAATATAAGAGAGAAATTTGATTAGATGTACTAATAGTGCTTTTCATTTTCAAAGCACTTTGAAAATGCTAACTAATTAATCTTCCATAATATTTCCAAGTAGTAGGAGCATATATTCTTCTACTTGCAGAAAGAGTAGCACATATGGAGGCTCACCTTACAGGAAAACCCTTAGAGACTGCCTACGTGCACTTCCTCCTGCTACCCACACATTTAAGTCAAAATGAACACTGTCAGGTAGAGAACTGACAAAGCACACAACAGTATAAAATTGACAGAGTTAGAGGGACAAAGAAAAGGAATTCAAATATCCAGAAATTCTAAATAAATAGGCATATATGCCCAATGATTCCAAATTCAAGGGAGGATTCAATTAAAGTGGAAAGAAATATATTTTTACATGTATTTTTATATGTGGAACCCCTCTAGGGGGTTCCACAGCTGCTGCTCACCAGTGATGGACCCTTGGGCAAGATATTAACCACTCTGAACTTCACTTTCCTCACGTGTAAATTGCGGGTGTTAGAGTGAAGGTCCAAAGATCCTTCTTGTTCTGAAATTCACAGGTTTCTACTCAGGGCAAATGGCAAGTCAATGGACACAGCTTCATTCCTGAGATGGGTCTCAGGGGAATGTTTTCGGAGGGGGCAACTTTTAGCTGCTGAGCAGGAACATGGCATAAATCCCAACTCAGTACATTTATCCAATTAGATTTAAACTCAAGCCTCAATTAAAGATTTCTCTCTCATGGCATCGTACCAATATCACAAATGCAAATAGCGTATAGGGCTTTTTTGGCTGAAGCAAGTCATATAGCTAACATTTTGTGTGACTGGGAGAGAGTCCAAATTCTTTCCTATGTGTAATCACTTTAAATGATGTGAGAGGGTTTGTGTATGTGTGTGTGTGTGTGTTTGTGTGTATGTGTGTGTATCATTTATTTTATGGAAATATTTGTGTGTGGGGGGGTCAAAAGTGATAATTCAGGAAAATAAGCCAATTATATGTGCCAAGACTTTAGAAGATTTCAGTGATTCCTTAAATATTTAAATCATTTTTTTAAATAGTGTGATCCTTATTGCTTTGGGAAGCAGAATAATTTTTAGAAATGAGTTTGCAATATAAAGATAAAGTAGTGTGAAACATGTAAATTTAAATGTAACATAACTGGTTGAGGATAAAACTGATCTCATTCTTAAACTTCTAGCAGAAGAAAGTTTGTAATGAGGAAAATGGCAAAATTACCAGCCAAGTCATTTAAATGAAAGCTTTATAGATTTTCCCAAATATTCATGCAGCATTGCAATGGCACAACCCATATTTACATATTTGTTTTTTAAACTTGTTTACCACATCTGGCATAAACTATGATTTTGGTTGTCAGTTTGGTTCAATGAAGTTCAAAACCTTACATTTCAAAGTAAATCTCAGGATAAAATAATTATTTTATAAAAAGAAATTTCATATGCTTAGAATTTTAAATATTTAGATGTCAGAATGATGCGCTCACATTTTCGGGTGACATTACTTTTAAAGGAATTTTCAATATGTTGTGCTTGATGGTTTGCATCTTCCAGCAAACCTTTATTGAGTAACTTTATTATTTGCTGCTGTTAATGTTGACAAGGACTTGAAATTTTATATGCAGCATTAAATGCAAATATCCTGCTGCAACACAACTAATTCTATGAAATTTAAAGCAAAATAATGCTGTGATATAATTTTGGCGACAATTTGGTAATTGTTTGTATTTCTCTGTCACGATACATGAGAACCTTCTGTGCTTTAAAACTTCCTTTCTACCCAACACAAAAGAAAACAAAAAAGAAATCTGATAAACCTAAGTGGATTGATCTTTCCCTAAGCAAAATAGTTGCCTGTCTTAAACTTAAACCCCTGTCTGTGTTTTCTTCTTTTGAGACTGTCAGATGACCCTGATACAGTATGAAATGGAGACAAAGTGCATTTCTCTTCATTCATTTATTCCCTCACACATCTTCAATGCTTCATTTTGTTTAATAGCTGAAACACATAATAAATCCATTAGAGACTCTTGGCTCTAATCATTGATTAAAATAAATACAGTGTCCCCAAAGATCTTATTTATAAAAATATTCCACTTAAGATGTGGCCCTTGTTTCTTACCTCCACAGCATTTTCCCAGACAAGACATACAGATTGTGGGGAGCTTCACCAAAAAATTTGGAATTGTAACAGAGGCCTAATCTTGCTTAAAGCATAACTTGTGCATCTTGTTGGTTCCAGGGCATCTTGAGGGCGATCAGATCAGAATTTGCCTTGTTTTTCCTCTGAGTTTTTTCTGATTCTCTATTCCACTCCTTAATATAAAAACATGCAAAGAAGAAAATCATCTCCAATAAGAAAAGAACTTAGATGTGCCTCTGCATCCTTAGCAGCTACTAATAGTATTCAAATTGTGACGTGTACATATGTTATACACACAGGCCTGTTTCTTTTTAGGACTGCCATATCTTCTATTTCAAAGAGAGTCCCCCTTCCTTTCTGTAAGTTGCTTTTAAAGACAGGCCACTATTTCCTAGCAGCTTGGGGAGAAAATTTGAGTCTTTAGGAATATAAAAACCTTGGGCTTGTTGCTTTAATACTGTCAAGCAACTTGTGAAGCTCCCCATGCAGGTAAATACTTTCCCCTAAAATTTCAGTTAACCCGCCTACCACATTTTGGCCTTTAAAAGCGAGTCTTGCCACAACATATAACGTTTCCTCTGTGCCTTGCCACTTTATAGCACAGACCTGAGCATAAGAAGGCCCCTCTAATATATTTTCAGTGGATTCTCAGTATTCCTGTAAATTATCCTGCTCTTATTCTGAGGTTTTGGTGATTTATAACAGATATTTTTCCATTAGAAAAGTTTCCTTTACTTTTTTTTTCTTATTCATGACATTTGAAGGCCTGATTTAATCACTGTGGGGATATTCCTTTTTTTTTTTTTTTTTTTAAGAGACAGGGTCTTGCTCTGTCACCAAGGCTGGAGTGCATGGCATGATCATAGCTCACTGCAGCCTCAAACTCCTGGACTCAAGTGATCCTCTCACCTCAGCCTCTCAAGTAGCTAGGAGTATAGGTGTGTGCCACCATACCCAGCTAATTATTTTTTATTTTTTGTTAGAGAGAGGGTCTCACTACGTTGCCCAGGCTGGTCTCAATCCCCTGGCCTCAAGTAATCCTCTTGTTTTGGCCTCCTAAAGCACTGGGATTGCAGGCGTGAGCCACCATGCCTGGCCTAAGGGTATCATGTGTTGTCAGTACTATAGAAATTACATCCATGGTGCTGGGGAAGTTTTCTTCAAGGACTACCCAATAGATACAAAAAATTATTTTTATTGGCCTGAATACACCCCTAGGTTCTTTAACATTCTCTTATTTTTTAAATTTCAACCAAAATATAAATTATATAACATTAACATTATAACAAGTTACACAGTTTTGCACGTAAGCCAGAGCCGAAATGCAGGAAAGGCCCTAATTCTCCTGTAAAAAAAACCGACCCAGAAGTTTACACTTTCAATTTACCATTAGCCATTTGGGTTTTGGATGGCAAACACAGCACTTTGCCAAGCTATAAAATTCATAATGTTTAAGAGAAAGATCAAAACTAAAACCAGAGAGTTTATTTGCACAAATATTTGCTTCGTGCAAATATTCCTGTTGGATGGTCTTAGACTATTTGATTTCGGTGGGTTAAAAGAAAGTCTGAGCTATAATTTATTTGTGTTCTATTTTCATATTAGGCTTTCCCACTTTTTAAAAGTCTTGGCAAATATTGATTTGTAAAGCTACTATCTCCCTATGAGAAATAAATGCTCCTCTCCAAGGATGGACTATTCGATTTTTAAAAACTTGGATCACTTTTATATGTTTTCACAGGTAATTGAGGATTTAATTCTTTTCACTATAGTCTAAATATAACTGTCGATGACAATTCCTGTTTCCATTGTTGTCCAGAATTTATTTCTGAGAACAATGAGATTTAGAAGGGTCACTTACACTTTGCTACTGTCTCAAATTATCGCTAGTCACTTCAGTGTCTTAGGTGACCACAGTTTTGTCTTCTTTCATAGTCTCTCATAAATGTATGTATGCAGCCTCGAACTCCAAAATTCAGAGTCAAATTCTCTGCTTATGCAGCCATGAAACATCTAGAATACTGATCACGAAAATGATGACAAAGATGAGCTGATAATCTCACTGTATTCATGTTACTGAGATTTTTATTCTTTTGAATTACAAAATATCTAAATGGGTCCCAGAGGAGACTTTATTATAAACGTGTGTTTACCTTTTCTCTATCATGGTCATGCGTGTCATGATAGAAACTGTGTATGAAGTAGAGGTAATGGTGGATATAGTCACATGGCTTGCAATCTGGCACAATTTTCTTGAATGCAATCTAGTTCTTGGTGCAGAGTCAGAAACATAAGAGTCTGTATTTCCTAAGTGCTTTACCCTTGTACAAATCCAGCACTCTAAAATGTGAAAATATTTATTCAAGATTATTTATTTATCAACATTTCATTCCAAGAAACATGAACGTGTTTTAGGTATGTAGTGGGATAGTTGTTGTTCTTTCTTCGTTTGTTATTCCTCTCTCAAGCGGGGCGAATGTCTCACAATCACCTTTGCCTTATCCATAGCTTTGTGTGTACATCTATTTTTTCTCTCCCATGGAGCCATGATACAGGTATACAGGAAAGGAGAAACGGAAAAAAAAAATGCTGAAGGAGAGGGCTAGCACCAGCAATAAAAAGAGAGGAGAATATTTGGTAGAGAGAGGAATGGCTGAAGAGAAGAAATCTCTTTTTTGCCTGTTGGTATTTAAAGCAGAAGTTTCTCAGGTGCTGCACAGATCTCAACAGCAGCAGTATTTATGGCGGGTATACACGAATGTGCCCTTGGAGAGAAAATGAAAACAGATAGGGCATGTTTCCAAATATGGGCCCCCAGTGTGCCTGGAGCCCACTCTCTACCCAGTGGTGGCAGAGAGCTGCAGCTAGTACACACGCACAGGACGGTTTGAGAGTTAATATCAAATTGTCACTGACTCGAATCTCAGACGTGTTCTTTGGGTGGTGCAGCAGGAAAAAGCAAGGGCTTTGAAATCAGACTAGCGTGAGTTTAATACCTTAAACAAGTTACTTAGATCTCTTGGAGCTACATTTTTCCAGGGGTTAAAACAGAAGTGCTAATACACACCAAATAAAAAAATAAATGAGATAATATATGTATGTCCTTAGAACATTCCTACGGCATAATGAGAACTCATTACATATAATTCATTAGTTTAGCCACTATGCTAATTTTCTTTGTTATGCACCATCTCTTTAAAGTTACTTTAGAGGTAAATGATGAGAAATAAAATAGTCTGTCCTCTTTTTCTTCTGAAGAAAAGGAAGAAGGTCCCTTCCCTTCGCAGGCACCCCCTACTCTAGAACATGCCCCGTTAGACTCTGCTTCCCCACCCCAACTCCACTGGCCATGAGCCCTTGGATGTAAACTCAGTCCTCTGGTACGCTAAAGAAAACTCATTTATTTGGGATCTGAACGATAAAGCATTAACATGCAAAGTCTGGCAAAATGAAGACAAAATCATGCTTTGTTTCCCAGAATTTTAGTTAAATTTCTCAACTGGTTCTCGGCAATGGATTTAAACAGACCTCTCAAATGCCATGTAATTGTTGTCCAGCTTACCCTGGAATGTGCAGGAAAAGCTGAATATGTTAGTGCATGGCAAACATTGGCACACCCATGGGCGGGAATGTCGACCCAGATTGAAGACTGCCCTTCAGGCTGTGGCTGCTTGGTTGAGATGGAGACCAGAATGGCCCCTGTGGGTAATTAAGCCCAAATATTGAGGAAGAAGACTCCCTCAGGCTTCCAGCTCAGCCAGATTGGTAAACTTCCCTGACTTTCTGATCCCATCACCACTAGTATCCATGGGAAAAATACAGAGATGATCGTGTGTCTTCATCCAAGTGAGGTTCTATTTACAAGATAACTCTTGGGGACAGGGTGATCTCATACTTCAAACCTCTATAAAGTGTGGAGTAAGGACAGGTCACCGACACTCCAATTCAAACACAGAGTTGGACACTACATGTTATTTCTATACTGATGTCAAGTTCTACTTCTTTTGTTTGTATCTTTGTTTTAACAAAGGGTAATACACGCTTGGTTTTAAACTGCATGCTAGGGGAAAAAATCCTGGAAGGAGAATTGCCCAGGACCTTGTGTTTTGTCTTCATGTCATGACTTAATTTTTACAAAATCAAAATGACTTCATTCACAATTTATGTACCCAAGTAACTTAGCCCATTTTAAAATTCTTGCTGTCCTACTCCGTGGATGCATTTATTTTTGTTTTTTATTTATTTTCATTGTAATTATGTGTACCAGGCTGGGTTACAGGCAGTATGACACTGACAAATTGGAACGCATATCTAACACAGAGAGAAGGAGTGGAAATTCTGAGATGGGTTAGCCAGCCTCTCTGCAGGTGATATATTCACATTATTTTCTTTGTTTGAGCTCTGCACTATCCTTTCAGGAATCTTCCTATTAGAAAATATCTTAACAAACCTGGGTTTATTTTGAACTTGGCAGTGGTTCTGATTAGAGATGTTGCAAAATAACCATTCAGCCCAACATGGCCCTAAAGACTCAGAGTTTCCAAGATGAATCAGGGCAGATACTGGCATACACGGAGGAGCATTTTCAACCTTTAACAGGGGGTGGGAATGGGGGGAGGAGCGACACACTGCAAATTGGCACACGCCCTTTCTACCATCCTCAATTTTATTTCTGTGGCTTTTTCCACATAAAAGAAAGTCACTTGCAGAATTATACAAAGTTGCGTTGCATCTGTATCCATCCAGCCCCAGCTTCCAATCTCCAGTTGGGGAACAAAAGCAGCTCATTTTGCATAATGCCTCTTCAGCCTAAAGTAGTTCCTAAAGATCAGTCCTTCCCATGACCTGTAGAATTTAATCTCTGCATAAGGGATTTTTGCATCCATTCAGATCTTAACACATATGATAAAGTTTAATTTTATTATAGAAAGAAAAAAATACAATTAAAAGAACAGTCTTTAAAGCATTTGAAAACTGGTCTAAGATCCCCACAAGGATAGGAACTAGTTCTATCATTTATAAAATCTAAGGATTTTGCATATTTTAGCCCTTTTTGGCTAAAAATGCAGACTTAACTCTGAGTTAGATGTGCCTTGTAGAGTGGAGTTGGGGCGGGGAGGCAAAGTCTGAGGGGCATGTTCCAGAGTAGGGGGCTGCAGGTGCAGGAAAACGACCTTCTTCTTTCTCCCCAGAAGGGAAAGACGACAGGCTAGTGAAGAAAAAGACTCCTGTGGGAAGTAACAGGGTTTGAGGATGGATCACGTTTAAGGAGGGGACAGTGGCAAGTGGAGGCACTTACACCCAATGCTTTCATCTGCTTGGGAATGTAGAAGTGAGATGAAGTGCTTGGGGGAATAGCGTTCTTTCTCAAATGGATAAAGGATCTGAAAACCATGTTGCATAAAAAAAGGATGATGGAACCCCAATATCTAATCTGAGATGAAATAATTATTCTCATATATTTGAAAATCTGCAGATCTTATCTTGAGGTGGAAGAAGTTGCTTTATTGTCAGGGAACTTTTCCTGTCTGAATTAGTGGATAAAATGGTAACTTTCCTAAGACACTGTGTGTGTGTTTGGTGGGGAGGAATTCTTGCAGAGGTTCTCTTCCAGTTCTGGCTCTATGGATAAGGTTTTAAGCACTCACTTCCTGACAAGTGTTAGGAAGGTCCTACAAACACTGAAATGTGGTCATGAGTCCCTTCTAGTCCAACCATTGATGACACCACTTGAGAAATTCCTCCCACTCACATGAGTTAATGGTGTTGGCCATCTTCCCAGAAGGAGGTGGTTTCATCCAGTTGATAAGATCTGAGTTGAGCTGCCTGCACTGAGGTTAGCTTTCCTTTAGCCGCGGCCTCTCCTCAGGCAGCCCCTGGGGCAAAGCAAGACCTTTCTCCTCCTTCCAGACCACTCAGAAAACTCTGTAGTATAAATGAGTGAGCGTTGGCGACTAGCCGTGAGTCCTTGAGTGTAAACTCAGTCCTCTGATACAGTAAAAAAAACACATTTATTTGGGGTCTGAATGATAAAGCGTTAACTTGCAAAGAGTTGGGGAGATAGTAAACGAACAACATTTTTTGTCTTTTATCAAAATTGAACTGGATAAATTAGCTATGCTTTGACCAGGCCTGCACTGTAGCTCATTTAGTGGATATCTTGTTGGCTCATGAACCTCTAGTGCTTGTAAAAAACGTGTCCTAGACCCATGTTCTGTGGCACTACAGGGTGACTATAATAAACAACAATTTATGGCATATTTTCAAATAGCTACAGCAGCAGATTTTGAATATTATCAACACAAAGAAATGATGAATGTTTGCTAGATGACAGATATGCTGATTATCCTGATTTGATCATTATACATTATATACATATATTAAAATGTTACATATACCCATAAATAGGTATAATTATGTGTCAAGTAAAGAAATGGTAAAATACAAATTAATTTAGTAAATTAATACGATTTAATAAAAATCAATTTGAATATTACTTTTCTTAAAACAAAGTATGTTCTAGAGCCCCAGGTATATGTCTTGTTGATGCTTTGAAGTAGTTTGGTTAACTGTACATTCAGGTGGACAGAATAAGGCTTAGCGTTAACTCCTTATTAAAGAGAATCAGGGAAGGCTCCTTGGGTACCTGGCTAAAATGTAATCTTTTGTCCTTATAGGGCAGAGTAGGACCATTGCCAAAATGAAGAGAGCCACTTTTTTAGCTCAATAGGACAATCCAGGAAGCTGGAAATTGAGATAAGAATATGAAAATGAGCGGGATAACTAGAGCATTCTTCCAGGCTTAAAATCAGACCTTTCCATGACCACAAAAGAGACACGTATTGCCAGTGGTGAAACTGGGCCAGTTGTTGGCGACAGGCTCCACGGTTCTGTTCAACTGTGTCCAGAGTGAGCTGCTGCTGGCCCGTGACAGACACGGAGCCTGAGCTCAGAGTGGAGCAGTCCCCCGCAGCTTCTTCCAACAGCCTCATTCCTGTCTCTAATGGAAAAGGTAGTATAGGAGGTGTGAGTTGTGCACATGTGAGCTGTAAGGAAGGGGAGCCAGTGGAGAAAAGAAAGAGAAGAGTGGAGCTAACATGGCAGGGCTTAAGCTTCAACTCATCTGTTTTGCCTTTCAGAGCAGACCTGTGGTCACTTGGAGAAACAAGCTCATTGCTGTCTTTCTGGGGCATCTATGAAAGCCTGTAATACTGGAGCTTCTAGTTACTAGTAAGCTTAATCTCACCACTAGAGCTGGGTAGGGAAAGAGAAACAACAAAACCCAAAGCATTTCCACCTTCTCTTGTAGTTCTGCCCAGGGATATCTTTGTCAGCCAGCCCTCCTGAATGAAGCATGAGAAAGAGAAAGAACTTTTTTTATGTAAGTGGGTACATTTGTACCTTTCATCATGATCCATTTTTTATTTGTAAGTCCACTTAATGTTTTGGTTTTCATGACCAGAAAAATAACTGAGGAAAAGGGGGAGAAAACCCAATTGTGGTAAAGACGTTACATCAGTGCTCATGCTGTGAACTGATCATCTATTGGTGGTTTTTGCCAGTGGGCAGAATGTGAGTGGTTCTTAAACTTTGAGTGGCACCATTAGCAGTACATGTTTTTACTCACAAACTAGAGTGTTCTCTCTTATGTTTAAAATTATCTATGTGGTAGTTACCAGGGGCAGGAGGATGGGAGAATAGGGGAGATGGTCAAAGGGTACAAACTTTCAGTTATGTGCAGCATGGTGGCTACAGTTAATACTCAAGGTATACTTGAAATTTGCTTCAGTGTTGTCATCATAAAACAAAACAAAAAGGGATAACTAGGTGAGGTAATAGACATGTTAATTAAGTTGATTGTGGTAATCATGTCACAAAATATATGATAGCAAATCATCCCGTGGTGCACCTGAAAATCATAAAATTTTATTTGTTAATTATACCTCTATAAGCTATAATTTTTTAAAGTATGGAATAGTGTTAGAGCCAAAAATAAGAGCTTTGCCACTAATTAGTTTCTTTCTTTGAATAAATCACCCTGCATCTCAATGCCTTAATTTCCTGCTTTGTTCTGTAAGGGTGTTTGGATGAACTGATCTCCGACACCCCAGTGGTTGTGTAAGCAGAGAGAAAAAAATGGCTCCATCTTCAGGGGAGAAATGCAGGGCTTAAAATTCCAGGGTCACAGTTCTAAGACTTTTCAAGGAAAAAATTGAGTGTCATTTTATGTTCCCTCATCAAGGGAGCCACCTTAGAATAGGGGGATGTAATCAAAGGTGTTTTCTGGTTGTCTTCTGGATGCTGCTTGATGTGGACATGGGGCTTGCAAGGAGGCTGGGGCATCCTTCCTCCATTAGGGCCCCTCGTCCTCTTTAATAGGAAGATAATGATGCCTTCCTCAGGGAGTCATTGCATGAACACATGAAACGGTTCTTATCAGGCTCCTGGTACGTGTGAGGAGAAGGGCAATCATTCTCATGTCATAATCTCTCTGTGTGGGCATTTCATTTATAGCCCTACCCCTTCCAGAAACTTCTAAGTGTATTTTTAAATGGCAAGTACCTAAAACAAAAAAGTATCTGTATTGAGGTCCAGACCTGGCACTTCATAATGTTTAAAGCATCAGCTGCCAATTTGCTGTGCCTGTAATATCTAATTTATTGTTCCCTGTGGGTGGGTAGGAGGGTGGGGCTGATTCTCAGGAGAAGACATTTTTGTTGTTTGTAACTTTTTTCTTCGATCATGTAAAAAAGGTTTAGTAAGGGTGATCCACAGATTCAGGGAGCATCCCAGCCTTCCTCTGCATAGCAGATGTGTGAATCTCTATTTTCCCTTGGTGATAAATTTCCCATGAGGAAGAAAGTCACCTTTTTCTTCCTGGCCTGGTAAAAACTAGACAGCAAAGGGCAGTTGTCATTCTCTGAAACACTCCCGGTTTCTTGGGCCACCACCTACCTTGGCTGCCCAGCCCAGACGTTAAGGGATATGGGACAGTTTCACTTATAAAATCCACTTCCTCAGAGAGAGCAGACACTGGTGGAGTTTCCAGAATTTGGCAGAATCTCTCTTTAGAGAGACTCTACTTCAGACGGCTAGACACTTGGGACCTGTTGGCTCAGGTTTAAAAAATGTTCAGGTTAATAGCCGAAAACCATTGGAAGCCACAGCAAAGAGCACTGAGGGCTGCAGTGACCTGGGCGGCCCGAGGGGCAACTGCTTGAGCAACCCTGGGAGTGGACAGCAGGGCACCCAGGAGGCCAGGTGGAACCTGGAGCCCAACTCACCACCAAAGGCTGGGAGCCCGGGGCCGCTCAAGCCCGGCCACCGTTTTCAGTGCAGCAGAAAGGGAAGAGCGTTGGGGGCAGGTACACCCAGCACGGAAGAAGTGGGTAGTCCAGGTAGGAGACTGCCCATTCATTCCACCAAAGACTTGAAAAGAATGAAGCAAAAGTTGTTGTAACAGAGGAAACACAGGAAGGTTTCACATTCTCTTTGGAAGACATCTTCAAACTAAATATAAAATTCTCAAGTTTCAGAGAGCAAAGCAGTAAAGGCTTTATAGAACACTAGCACTCATTTTTTGACAAATCGACTGCTCTCTGGAGAGACTAAAAGGCTTTTTGAGGCTCACTCAGGGTTAGGATGCAGAAGCTCAGCTTTCCTGAGCAAGTCATCCTCCTCTGATCCGCTGCGTTTTGAGGTGGGCAGAGTATGGAAAGTGCTTGGATTTAAGTGCCACTTGTGCACTGGCCCTGGTCTGCTGCTTTGCTACTTGGTGATCATTGGCAGCTCTCGGAACCTCCTAGATCTCAAGTACATTGTTCTAAAATGGGCTGCATTGTATCTAATGCATCGGTTATTGTGAGGATTAAATCCACGATGACAAGGCAGCGGTTTTAAGAGCTGTAGATGCTGTTAGTGTTATTTTCAAGCAGTGAATTCCTTCTGTAAGCCTCCATTCAGCATTTCCTTTTTAATATCTGTTTTTTAAAATTAATGCTTTCTTAAATAGCTTGTTTTACAAGAAAAATCACTTTGTTTAACTGCGTTGAACTCTATCTACGTCTATTGCCAGATTCTTTTGTGCAGAGCAAACTTTTTTAAAAACTAGGACCAAATATGTAACATATTTACCCTTAATTAGGAAAGTAAAATAACCGTGAAGAACCCAGAGAAGTAGTTTTTGGGTCTAAAGCTTAAGCATAATTACCTAAAGTTTGTTTCCAGGTTGAGAGCTATTCTTATAAATTATTAAAGTTTTAAATAACTGAAGCTGTTAAAGATAAATAGTATATTAAAGCAGAAGTGGGCAAACTTTTCTGAAAAGGACCATATAATCAATATTTTAGGCTCTGCGGGGCATATGGTATCTGTAAGAACTACCATAAAAGTACCATACGTGACACCTAAATGAATGGGCATGGCTATGTTCCAATAAAACTTTATTTACAAAAACAGCTGGCCATAGTTTGCCAACCCTTGTCTTAAAGAAACCCACATCTTTCTGCTTTCCCTATTTGGAATGGTTTTAATTGTCACCCCTGTCCCCTGAGTTCATACTATTTCACGCCAGCCCCTAATATGGCTTCAACCAGGTGAGTGACTTGAAGGACTTAGGGAACACTAAAATTCACAGCTAACTTTTAATGAGGAAAGTTGGCCAGTAAGAGGCTTAGTCACCTAATCTTTTCCTAGCATCTTTCATTTCGGTTCCCATGCCAATGCTTTCAATGTCGAGGTGGATGGAGGTTTGTTTTCCAACATAAAGATTTCAGCTAGAATATTGCCCAGGTCATTTATCTCTGATTTCCCTCCATGTAGAGGTTGTTCATTGACTGATAAACTGGTAGAGGAGAGTTTCATATTCTTGACTACCGAGGAATTCTTTCATCTTCGTTTCCTTTAACTGAAAGGTCACCAGTATGAGTTATTTTTTATGTTGACTTAGCTTCTATTTCATAGTTGCTTTTAAGACTTGGAGAGTTTTCTGTTTTCTATCAATAAGTTGCTTTCACATTTCCAGAATTTCACCTGGAGGGTAAAACCAATGGCTACTGCAGGTACTAGTCTAAACGGAGCAGGAACAATAAATAACTTCAGTGCTGTCCTGTTTTTCTGCATTCATTCATCAGGGCCACGTCGCTTCCCTCACTCCCGCCTTCATTTCCTGGGCTAACAAGCAGTACTATCAAAGGCCAACTATCATTCACAACGTTGTCTATGGGTCCTTTGAAAAGGCAAACTTGTCCTCGGCTTCTCTTCAAACACCCTGCGTGCTCTTCCCAGAATCCTGCATTTACAGTATGGACATTTGTTATTCCAAGACTGGCTGTTGCCATATGGTATTACATAATTATTTTCCCTTTAGGTGTAATTACGGAATCGCCAACCCTTCGACTCTGTTTTGCATTATTTCACACGTATTTTCTAGTTTTGATTTAGGTCTCTGCATGGTATGCCATAAATCAGCAGAGTGGGGGTGGGTAATGAAAGGACATCAAAACACAGCCCCCACTGCTCTAGAATGTTACTCAAGTGACACTCCATAACTCAAATACTGCAAACCATGGGGTAGCCAAAGCAGGGCACTGCGACAGTATGAGTTGTTTTTGTTAATAGAGATGAAATTATGGGTGTAACTAGCTGGCAGTCCTCAAACAGACTTCAGCAAACTGTTTACTCAGCTGTCCTCGGGCAACAACTTAATACTTGTGAGTAAAATTATTCTCCCACCATCTCCCAAGTGGTATATTCCAGGGATCCCAATTTGTTCTCACTAATAAAAAGAAGGAACAAGTTTGCAATCTCCAAAGGCACTTTGAGATTCTGGTTTTATTTTGTTTTCAATGTATCAGGCTTTCGGCACTATGATTCATGAAAATTTCCGTGTCCTTTGAGTTCTGTATTTCAAAAATCTATAAGAAGCTGAAACCTAAAATTCTCTGAGTGGCTTAAAGAAGCTGTGGTCCCGAATGCTAAAACCTTGTTGTTTTTTATTTGAGTACACTGTTCCTTTTGCCTGCAATACCTCCCCCTTCCTCTCTGCCTGTTGAAATTCTGAGTCTTTTAGACTCAACTCAGACACCTTCTCCTTCAAGTCTTCCCTGATCCCCCACCTCACCCAATAGAAATTGACCTATCAATTTTTCTCTAATCCAATTTTTTAAAAAACTATTATTTCGTATTTAAGACATACAGAACTGTGTAAGAACTGATACAATAAATATCCATCTACCCACCACCTGTCATGCAGAATTCCCCTGAGAACTGGAAGACCATTATCTGATTTTGGTATATATCATTCCCATTCTCACATAATATATTATGCCATATTTATATAGCCCTTACCATATACAGTATTTTAGCATAATTTCAGATGTTCTCTAAATGGATTTTTGTTGTATGTATTCTTCTGAAACTTGAGTGATGTGTGTGGGGGGGTTAAATTTATGTTTAGCAGATTTATCATGCTGATTTTTGCTAGTTCATTTCCACTGCTGTAGAATATTTCGTCATTAAAATTTACTGATCATTCTCTTGATGTACATTTAAGGTATTTTCCTTCCCTCTCATATAATTTTTCAATCAGTATTATGACATTTGCTACATTGTACCATAGACAGGTCTCTTGCCTATATACTTTCTATCCTCTGCCTAGCACAGTACAATTCCAGTAGATGATTTATATATGTTTGTTCTTTTGAATTAAATGCTTAGAAGAGAGCCAGCAAATAACATCACCTTTTTACAAATGGGGAAACTGACACTATATAACTGTCCCATGTGCACAGCAAATTAATGTCTGATACAGAATTAGAAGTTAGAATTTGTGGTGACCTTGACTAGGAAGTGTGCTATTTTAACAATCATTCTCACCATTTATATTAATAAAACCTTGAATTTTTTTATTTCAGAATTTGACTTGAAAAAATTAAAAATTGTGTTATTTCTGCTTTTCATTTGCAGGAACTGCATCTCATAATAAGGCAAGAGTAGAATTTTTTTTAACTTTTTAAAAACTGAGTTATAATTCACATACCATAAAATTCACTCATTTAAAGTGCACAGTTGAGTGGGTTTTAATATATTTACAAAGTTGTGCAACCATCAACAGTATCTAATTTCAGAATATTTTCATTACCCTTAAGAGAAATCCCTTCTCTGTAAGCATTCCCTCATCCTGCCTTCCTTACCAGCCTCTGGCAACCAGTAGTCTACCTTCTGTCTCTACGGATTGCCTCTTTGGATAGTTCATAAAAATGGAATTATTATATGTGGTCTTTTGTGGATGTTTCACTTACACAATGTTTTTCTTTTTCTTGAGATGGGGTCTTGCTCTGTTGCCCTAGCTGGAGTGCAGTGGTGCAATCTTGGCTCAATGCAGCCACTGCCTCCTGGATTCAAGCAATTCTCCCACCTCAGCCTCCTGAACAGTTGGGATTACAAGAGCGTGTCACTATGCCTGGCTAATTTTTTGCATTTTTAGTACAGATGGGGTTTTACTATGTTGGCCAGGCTGGTCTCAAACTCCTGACCTCAGGTGATCCACCCACCTCAGCCTCTCAAAGTGCTGGGATTACAGGCATAAGTCACCATGCCTGGCCTCACTTATATAATGTTTTTAAGGTCCATCCATTTTGTAGCATGTGTCAGTGCTTCATCCGTTTTTATTGTTGAATAATATTCCATTGTGTGGCTATACCACATTTTATTCATCCATTCATCAATTGATGGACATTTGGCTTCTTTCCATTCTTTGGCTGTTATGAATAATGCAGCGATAAACCATCATGCACAGTTTTTATGTGAACAAACATTTCCAGTTCTTTTGGGTATATGCTTAGGAGTAGAATTGCTAGATCATATAGTAACTGTTTAATCTTTTGAGGACCTGAGACATTGTTTTTCAAAGCGACTGAACCATTTTACACAGTAGATTCTTATAAGGAACTCAATACTCCAAAGACATTTCTGGCTTAATTGTCTTCATTGTGGTCCTCAATTTAGTGTTCCAAATCTTAAAACGACGTCCGAACTCATCACACAGTGATGTGCTACTATCCAGTGCTTATATCGAACAAATTTATACCTGCCTTTCCATTTTGTGAATGAAATAGTCTTATGCCAGGTTTCATTTTGACATTAGCTTCAATTTGATACAGATTCATTGTAAGGAAAATCCTTATAGTAATTTCCATCCCACGTTTATTTTATCATCTAAACTTAAATGGCTCTGATATGTAAAGACTAGCAGAAAAATACCACCTAGTTTAAAAATATAGAAGCATTGTGTAACTATATTGCATTAACAAGACAGCTTGTTCATATTTGAATGAAAAGAAAAAATAAGGCAGTGGGAAGTCCTGCAAACACCACTGCAAAACAATCAGGAGAACAAATTAATCTGCCTTCCAGATGTTTGCCTGTCAAAAGTTCTGGGACTTGTGAATCACTCTCTTTTGGAGGATTTTCTTTACTGCGTAAATATAAGCCTTCACAATATTTCTTTTGAATTTTTTGATGCTCAGTGAATTTTTAAAATTATAATTTTTTTTCTGATTGAAAGATATATGTGTTAATAACAAAAATAATTTTAGATAATGCCAAGAAAAGATAAAAGAAAATAAAAATTATAGTAACTTGGAACTTAGTTACTCAGAGATGACTACTGCCAACAGAATATTTTCTTTTGGTCTTTTGTCTATGCATACATATTCTTTGAACACATAATTTCCCTGGTTGAATGACATGTCACATACTAATTTACTGTGATTTATGGAACCATTCCCAATGGAGAACTATTTATTGATCTTTTCCATATTGTTTGTTGATGTTTCTATACTGTTTTCACATTATGGTGGGAAAGATGGCACAAGCATACAGAGTCTGCCTAGCCTTCCCATGGAAAGAACAGAAGACAGCAAAGTTTCATAAGAAAATACTAAGAACATGTAGTAACTTGAAAAATGTCTTTATGTAAACAGAATTTTCTAGTTATACTTTGTAGTTTATTATTCAATTAATAAAAAGGTATGTAATATTAAGCCCATCAGTGACAAGGCATTATCTTTTGAATTAAAAGCAGAAGATCCCTTGTGCTAGAAAGAGACCAGGAAACACTTTAAGGACGTTTGGCACGTCGGGTTTGTAGAGATGGGAAGTTACTCCTACACACCTGGATTTTAAGATAGAGCTATGAGTTATCATTAGCACCGATTATTATTATAAATCTGTGATTCTTGATTATGGTGGAGACGCAGCACTGGTTAGATTTAATAAAAACTGTCATGCTTTTTTCAACAAACCTATTTACAGATATTAACACAAGGACTATTTCTATGGGCATATAAATAATAAGTATGAAATGAATTCAAATTACTTTTATTATTATCATTTTGGAAACTCCTTAAGGAATTAGAAAATGTTCTAGTATAGTGCCAAAAACGACAAAATATGACTGGGCATAGAGGGTAAAGATCACTATTATAACTAATAGGATCCAGAAAATAAACATTATTTGAATAGTTAAATACAACTGAAAAAGAAAGCCAACGAACTTATTTCAAAATGGTGACTACTCCCCCCCCATTCTTCATTATGAGTCAGATACAGCAAATGTATTTTGACACTGTGTTAGGATTTAATTGTATATTTTTCTAGATTTTTAAACTCATTCATTCTAAACTGAGATTTTTTAACTCATTCATTCTAAACTGAGGAAATCAATCGTTTTTACAGTTGTTGTGAAATACTGGCCATGCCAAAACACAGTTCTTCCTTCTCGATGCATTTGCAATCTTACAAAAAGCTTCTGGTGACTCAGAAAATCCCATGCATTCATTTTCCAAATTGGATTTTATGTGATTAAAAATAAATTAAAATCAAACAGAGACTTTGGTGTACTTCTGAAAATTCCCATGTCAGGAGTTGGCATGTATCAACCATGTGTAGGTGTATGTGTGCTCACTAATACTGAATGAGCATTTAGGACCTTATTTGAGAAGTTCTTTCCTGGAAGAAGAGTAAAGGGTACTGTTTTGGAACTCAGTCCACCATATCCAGCTCTGTTTCAGAGGAGAAGAAAGCGGGGTGGATAGTCACAAAGGAAATTCACAGTTTAAAGAGAAGGGCTCACTGGACTTGTTATCTTGGGATATTTATTAACTGGAATTTTTGTTTCTACACAGCGCTTCTTAAAGGAGAAGGGAAGAAAACGAGTATTCTTATAGCACAAATAATGTATTTTTCTAAATCATGCTGCCTTCCTCATCAAGGCCTGCCAACCCTAACTGCCATCAATTGGTGGCAATTCCCATGTTTTTTTTTTTTTTTTTTTTTTTTTAAAAACAGATGAAATTGATTAAACAAATATATGCCCTGCTTTTGGTTAGGAAGGTAGACCTAGATACATAATAAATATTTGGGGTCACTTTAAGTAAATAATGAGTCTTGGTCATGAACAGAGGAAGAGTAGAAGAGGACATCTTCCAAAAAGCTCTTTTCATCTAGACTAGTTCTCTAAGCCTTGTTAGAAACTGGAGTTTGTTCTTCTCAGACTCTTCCATAAGACCCATCTGAATTCCAAATTGGATTTTATGTGATTAAAATCACATAAAATGACAGCTGGATGCTGCCAGGCTCTTTCTTCTCTGACACTAACTTTCTCTTCCATTGATTTGACACTTATGCCACTTTGATTGTTAAGCTGTGGTGTATACACTTTTTTGTTTTTATTTTTTATACAGACAGGGGTCTCATTATTTTGCCCAGGCTGATCTCAAAGTCCTGAGCTCAAGTGATCTGCCCCGCTCAGCCTCCCAAATTGCTGGGATTATAGGTGTGAGCCACCATGCCCCGCCACGTGCACACTTTTTATTCTGCCAACCGGACGGTCAACTTATTGAGAGTAGGAGCCAGATCTTCTGCTTCTCTCCATTTCTTATCATCTCCTACACATCGTCAGCCCTGTTTGGTTAGTTCCTGTGGCTTAGGCAAGGAAACTGCAATGAGAAGCATCGGGACAGACCCTTCCACTAAGGAGATAAAGAAGCTGATTGACATTGGAAGTACCCCAACAAACAATGCCCTGCCAGAGTCAGTGTACTCTGCGCTGCAGAAAACACAACTTTCCCACTTAATAGAGTAAATAGCCTTTAACCAAGTAATAGAAAAGCCATGCCACAATTCACAATGTGACTAATGCTAAATTAAAATGATTCAAAATCAGGGCTGGGCACAGTGGCTCATGCCTGTAATCCCAGCAGTCTGGGAGGCCGAGGCGGGCAGATCACTTGAGGTCTGGAGTTTGAGACCAGCCTGCCCAACATGGCAAAACCCCATCTCTACTAAAAATACAAAAATTATCCAGGCGTGGTGGCATGCACCTGAAATCCCAGCTACTCAGGTGGCTGAGGTACAAGAATCACTTGAACCTGGGAGGTGGAGGTTGCAGTGAGCTGAGATCATGTAATTGCACTCCAGCATGCCTGGGCCACAGATTCAAAATCAAAGCTCATTAGATTACCTGTACTATGATTCTAGTGGTTCTTTCAACTCTTGTTCTTGAAATACACTGAAGCATTTACCCGACACACAAGATAATGCTTTTTTCTTTCAGCATTCAGTAGCTGTAGACTGTTTTCTCCCTGTTTGCGCGGTAGTTTTGTATACTGTATAGTTTTGCATTTAAGATGACAAAACAGTAAAATATATTCAAACCGTCTTAGGAAAATAGTGCTAGCTTCTGAATGCATATTAAATTGGAACTTGAGGAATAGAATTATGTTATTTCTGTAGCTTTGAACTCTGAAGGAGAAAATATTCCTTCCTGCCAGTGCATCTCCAAGCATTTTGCATCCTAAAGGAGGTGTGGACTGGATTGGCCGTGTTGTGACATATGTTAAAGACTAGACTGTAGCTGAGTCACCTCTCTGAACAACAGACACCTGAAGGATATGGAGACAGTAATGAATGAAGCCATTTGGAGAGATCGTTGCCATTCAATTATTCTGCATTCAACAAAGCAGATGGTATTCCCATTCTCCACGGAAAATATCAAGAGAAATCCTGGAAAATCCCTAATGTGCCCGATTTATATGGAAATTATAAGTCTTGCTTGCACAGAGCTGTTTGAAAGGCTACCATGGTAAAATTCAGAATTTCTAAAATGTTGATGTGTGGTCTTAAGGAATCTACATGAATGAAATGATCTGGCAGTGTTTCCATTTGCAAAGGAATCAGGCTTGAAACGTAAAATTTGTGTTCAGTCATAAGAACCTTCCAGAAGCAAACCCCAGAAGACAACCTGAGAAATACTTTTGTGAAGATCGAGCCATGCACAGGGATGATTGATCTACAGCATTTCCTACCAAATGTGAGCAGCCAGACTTTCCGCGCTAAGGTGGTCTCCAGGCTAGACAAGAATATTTCTCTCACTTTTTAAAAGAGTAACTTTTCATTTCAAATAAATCAAGAGGCTGGGCAAGATAGTTGCAAAGTGAAGCTATGAATGCTTCCATGAAATTCCCTATCAATCAGTCTGTTGTTTTGGTACAAAAAATTGATTTTTTTTTCCTGGAAACAGTATACATAGTACTTACACGTGCTGGGGCAGAGGATTTGGACCATTCCACAATTCTAAAAACTGAAAATGAACTTTAAAAACTGAACTTTACTAGAGATGTTGCTGAATATAAATATGCGTTACACTTCAACAATGTGAACTTTGTTTCTTTGAGACGGGAGTCTCATTGTGTGGCACAGGTTGGTCTCAAACTCTTGGCCTCATGAGATCCACCCCTCGGCTTCCCATGTAGCTGGGATGACAGGCATGCACCACCTGTCCAGCTACATTATGTGATTTTTAAATTCAACATTTTTTTCTACATAAGGGTAAAGTTCTCAACCGAAAACGGATGTACATACCATATATCACATCTGTCTGTCCTTTTGGTGGAAATACTGTAAGCGTGTTTTTGATCCAAGACTACTGAATACATTTTTGAAAGATTAACAAAGCATCTTTTTAAGAAATAAATGATTAAAGAAATGTTAGGGTAATTATTATATTGGCCTCGCCATGTCTAGATATAATTATCACACAAAATATTTAAAATCTTGTGTTGATACCTTGTCAGCAGCAGAAATTGAAAACAGCACATTTAATTAGAAAATTTGAACACACGCAAAAAATGGAATACCTAAAATGAGATAAAAAATGTTGGCCGGGCGCGGTGGCTCACTCCTGTGATCCCAGCACTTTGGGAGGCCAAGGTGGGCGGATCACAAGGTCAAGAGATAGAGACCATCCTGGCCAACACGGTGAAACCCTATCTCTACTAAAAAGACAAAAAAATTAGCCTGGCGTGGTGGCACACACCTGTGGTCCCAGCTACTCGGGAGGCTGAGGCAGAAGAATCGCTTGAACCCAGGAGGCGGAGATTGCAGTGAGCCGAGATTGCGCCACTGCACTCCAGCCTGGAGACAGAGCAAGACTCCGTCACAAAAAAAAAAAAAAAAAAGTCAGTTTTAATTTTTTTTATTTTTTCTTTTTTGCTCAAGCTGATCTGAAAGTAGAAAGAAGAAATGAAAGAAATACTAGTACATCGCCCCAAAAAGCTTCCTTCCCATTTTTGAAAGCAGAAGCTCCCCACCAATTGCAACTGATGAGGCAAAAGCTGTGAATAGGAAGATGGAATTTGATTCCATTTGATTGTATGCAACTCAATAGACTTTCTTTAGGTATTGTAATGCACGTGTTAGAAATATCATCAAAAAGGGCTAACATTAAGGACTTGGTATTTCTTTGAGGGGATTTTAGAAATTAGCAGATTGTCAAGGGAGGAGCTAAGTTCAGCAAGCAATGAGCCAAAAACTGAGTTGGCCAGTGATGAGGGGAAGGACACCACAGGCTCTTTGGTAAGTTGTGCAGGGCGGACGCTCCAGGAGTCAGCAAGGTGACTCTGCTGCAAGTTTTCCATACCTGTTTATCTGTGCACCTGACATTTTGTTTTATTCTCAAATGTGATACTGTGTGCATGAAAGACACAGGGAAAGGAGGGAGGGAGGATGGGTGGGAGGGAGGAAGGGAAGATTTTCTCAACACTTCCAGATGTTGAGAAAAACCTTTGCTTTCAAATAATTGGGGATTGTTATGAAACACTGAAGAGGTTCTAACTGTTAGCATGATATGGAGAAGCTAACAAAAATATACCTCCAGAATACTAACGCTCCATCAAATACTCATGTGCCTCGCTCCTCCCACCTGAGACCTGGCCCCAGTGCAGACTCAAAAATCACATTTCTCCTTAATATGCAATGTCCACACTAAAGTTACTAATGTGGCCTTATCAGTGGCACCATTTTCATGTCATATTTGCTGCTTGATTAGCCAGCTGATGAACCAGAAAATTTATCATGTTCTTATATTACATTAATTTCTCACCATCCATGTTTTATCCACAATGTCACTTATTCTATAACAAATTCTGCACGACAGTTAGTATTGTTACATATTTGTTCAGAATTTGCTTCAAGTTTGTAAAGCACTTTATTTGTAAGGCTCATGAGGAAAATTGTCATAGTCTGAATAAAAACAAAATCAAATATATTCATTAGAACTATTTGCTTATGATTAGGTTATTTTGAAATGAAAAAAATTGCAGAATTTTCCTTCTTTTCTTAAAAATTACAGATTTTTCCACCTTTCTTCTTTTCTACTTGCTGTCACGGGGTTAGCAGCAGATGTGTCATCTAGAGTCACCAACAGCTGCACTGAATTGAGAGAGGCCTTGGGGTAGACTTTGGGTAAATCCATTACAATCTCTACCATACCTGGCACATAGGTAAAATGGGCTTAAACCTCATCCACTGCCTGGGAATAAGTATAACCGGTAGTCTCAGTGAAAGTACGGCAAACAGAGCTCAGCACAAAGCAGGCCCTTGATAAACTTGTCAGAGATTTTCTTAAATAAGCCACTTACAGAAGGAATGATTTCCCTGATCTCAGGCAATGTTGGCCTGGACAGAGTGCCAACACACTGGCAGCCTCACATATATTTAATAAATACCCACCAACAAATGAGGAAAAAGCAAAAGCAACCACCAGAATGCACCCAGAGAGGACATACTGTTGTGTCTGAAAGTGGCCCTTGTAAGGGTAATGAGCACTGATGACTGCCATCACTCAGATGACTTTGTCCTGTTTGGAGCATCTTCGCACTCCAGTATTTCACTGCAGTTGATAGGCTTCCTTGTCAGGCTCCAAGCATTCAGGGTAAACTCAGCTCATGGGACACTTTGAGTCTTGGGGCCTACAGGGCCTGTGAGAGAGACAGCATGACACGGGCATCCTTTGGCTTCTCACTGCCCCTGCTGACCCAGCCCTGATAAATAAGCCAGCTAATTGAATTAATAAACAACTCGTTCTTTTTTTTTTTTTTTTTTTACAGCCAGCTGGCGGGCAATCAAAATGTGTGATAAATTATCTGTCACTGCTTTAACCACAGCAGGGGGAAAGTGGAAAAATTAGCCACTCTAACCCTTTCTCGGGTCCACCCCGCTCCTACTCAGTTTGCTTAGCTATAGGATTCTTTTTTCCCTCTCCTGGTGTTCTCGCTCTGGCTGAGATCCAGGACAGAGTCGAAGTGAGTGGAGAAACATAGCTGGCTGCCCTGATGATGGATCCTTAAGCCCCAGCAGGGTGGTGGGATGCAGAAATTCCACGCCAGCGTGTGGGAAAGCAAGATGCGTCTGCTACCCTGGCAGGAAAGGTTTGGACGTGAGCCTGTGGTTTAAGCCCACAAGATTCTTGTTAAGGGACAGGGGTGTGATGTGGTTCATGAGCAAAACGAAGGGTTATGATGTCTGCTTTCTCTCGCTCACCCTCTAATGCCAAACAGCTTTTGGGTTCTTCTGGAATGAGTGGAAAGGCCTCACCGGAGTCGTGGGGAATCAAAGCAGCTGCCTGATGCTTTTCACCCATTTTTGCACCTTAGCAACTTTCTTCAGTTTCTCCCTCCACCCTCTTTTCTTCATATCCTAGGGCCTCATTTCAAGTTACGATTGTTAAAGGTGTTGATTTTTACAAGCCATGCTTCAGGATTGTTCACCACAATCATGCAACCTATTAGTAGTCCTGTATAATTTAAGGAGGCTTTTCTTTATTCATTTTTCTGATGACTTCCAGTACAGTTTCTCCAAGTTAGAAAAATAAACAGTCACCATCAGGCTAAATTCATGTGTAGACATCATTAGGCTTTCCTATGTCAACTCACTCTGCAGTGTGGAGACCTCCTGGCGTTCACTGGGGTTGGGAAGCATCTGGCTCGTATGTCCCAGTTTAATACCGTAATTCTCTTAGAGGTGCTTGCATTATAGGATGCCGCCTTGTGTGATCAAATACAAATTATCTGCATGGCACAGCCTGGAACTGGCAACAGCTGTAGGCTGCATAAATGCAGGGTTCTTGATTTATTTGATTCATGGGCTTCCAAAGACACTTTGAAGGAGCTCTTCCCCAGAGCATAGGCTCTTCAGTGCCTGTATGGAGCAGAACTTTAATCCACTCGCAGGGGAAAGTGGAAAAATTAGCCACTCTAACCCTAAAATGGGATAAAGCGCTGGAATGGGATAAAGTGATGGTTGTTCTTTTGGCTTTTTCCAGGAAAACAGAGCTCTAGGAAAACTTCATATCATTGCTAAATCAAACCTTGACGATTATCAGACAAAACTTGGGACCACACTCCTTGTTAATGTTTGATTATATTCTTATACTAGAATGTTTACTACGGGGTTTTGTGCTTTCATTGGCATTTTCAGTCCTGGCTGTTAGGCCTCTCTGCAGATTCAGGGCTTCTTAATGGGATGGGGGTGGGGCAGTACAGAGAGGAATTAAAGTAATTCTGAACCAACAATGTAAAGTATTGTGCTTGTGAAACTCCAGGACATTCACACCTCTGTGGAACTGTAACTGGCTGCCCTGAAAAATGCATTTGAACTCCTCCAAAAATTCCAATCAGGATCCTGTTTACAGAGCCATACAGAAACCTCTGAGCAGATTTCTACACTATATCTAGAACATGGTCATGTGTCATCATGCTTCTTCCTCCCCTTGTTTCCTTCTTAATCCAACACACACACACACGCATGCATGCGCGTGTGCGCTGCATTCTTTGTTCCACTTCCTTGGTCATGAGGCAGATCCAGTGGCGGCAGGGGGACAGATGATAGTTTCAAGAATATTAGTGATAGCGTCAGAAGGCTGAAAGAAGATCCAGCCAACTTGATTCAGTTTCACGGCTGCCTATTTTTCAAGGCTTTCTCCCAGCTTTTTCAAAGAAAATGAGCAGCATAAAACAGAAAATTAAAACTTAAAGTTAGCTTTGATGTGCCCTGGATCTTACATATGATTTAAATAGAGAAAAGAAGGGAAGTTACCTAGATACTTTACTTTTTTTGAGACACAGTCTCACTCTGTTGCTCAGGCTGAAGTGCAGTGGTACAATCTCAGGTCACTGCAACCTCTGCCTCCCAGGTTCAAGCAATTCTCCTGCCTCAGCCTCGCAAGTAGCTGGGACTATAGGTGCACACGCGTCACCATACCTGGCTAATTTTTTGGCATTTTTAGTAAAGATGGGATTTTGCCTTGTTGGCCAGGCCAGTCCTGAACTTCTGACCTCAGGTGATCCACCTGCCTCACTCACTTAAAGTGCTGGGATTACAGGTGTGAACCACAGTGCCCGGCCTACCTAGATACTTTAATTTGAATATTTCCAGGGCCCTCTCTTGAAATTCTTTATAGATAAAAGATAAGGTGGGAATGAGAAGGAAGTCCTACTCCCGACTCTTATTGACTAGGAAAATGTTGAGTCTGTCCACTCAAAAGGTTCTTGTGAATGTTATTGGAATCTCTGGATTTTGGTTATTTGAAAACAGAAGTATTAAAATCACTACCTAACTCAGGGCCCACTCTCATTGTTTTCCTGCAGACAAGTGGAGTCTGTGCCTTGTCTCCCACCCCACCAGCTGAAGTCCATGTGCAAATCTGCTAAGTCACCCAGAAGAGAATGTCAGGGCGAAAGCTTTTTACGTCATTGCTTTCAAAGAACTTTGTAGGGTTGGAATTATTTGAAAGGTAACAGAATATAGTTTAAAAACCATGTTAGGAAGCCAGAGGAAGAAAGCCGAAAGAAGTTCCCCAGCTGCCATTGGTCAGGGAGAATGCGGCGATGCCCTGGGTAACACCCCTGAGGTCTGGGCTCTGCCCGTTCCTGCTGTGCAGATGAGAAGGTTGGCAGATCCTGCCTGGAGAGCACCTGTCCCCAGCTGAGAAGATACATCTGCCCATGGGTTTAACTAACTCTGCCCCTCCCCATGTGGCCTGGTGGCTGACACTGTCTCTGTGGCTCCTGAAAAGAAGTAACCCAGCTTCAAAACACATTGAATGAATGCCACAGAAAATACGTAGCACATGGGCTGTTAGCACTTTCATACCTCCTCCCTGCTTCTTATTTAATATTCTAGATGCAGCTGAGTGCCAGACTAGTCCCCAGGGCAGCAGAGAAAGCCTGGAGTGGCAGTCAGGAAGCATGGATTCTAATACACCTTCAACCTTACACTAGTCATGTGTCACAGTGGCTTTTAATCTCACTGGCTCTCAGTTTTCTAATCTGTGAAATATTCTTGGGCCAGGTGGGCTCGACAACTCTTTCAGTTCTTGGATCCTATGGTTATAGAAAACTAAATGTTGTTGTTGTTGTTGTTGGAGACAAGGCCTTGCTCCATTGCTCAGGCATGTGCCACCACACCCGGCTAATTTTTATATTTTTGGTAGAAACGGGGTTTTGCCTTGTTGCCTAGGCTGGTCTCAAACTCCTGGCTCAAACAATCCTCCCACCTTGGCCTTCCAAAGGGCTGGAATTACAGGTATGAACCACCACGCCTGGCCTGAAAACTAGATTCTTAACACAGCTTTCAGCATGGCCGTTCTTGAACCACGCAGTGGTTTGATGACCTTCATCAAGGACAGAGAGGATATGTGACAAAGACATTCTGTTGTTTAGCTGAATTTTGGTATCAATTTTAGTACCACATGAGAGTGGTCCTGTGGTGTCTCCTTCAAAGTAATAAGTAACATTAATAAATATCATTCAGTCATGGTTTGGTTAACCTGGCTCTCAGGTTAAGGCAGGGTTTCTCGGCGGTGGCATTATTGACATTCTGGGCTGGATAATAGTTTGTTGTGGGGCAAGGGAGCAGCAGTCTGTCCTGTACGCTGTAGAATGTTGTTGAGCAGCGTCCCTGCCCACTAGACGCCAGGAACACAGCACCCCACTCCCGCCCCAAGTTGTGACAATCAAAAGTGTCTCCAGATGTTGCCAAATGTCCTCCAAAGGGAAAAACTGCCCTCAGTCAAGAACCACTAGGTTAAGCCATGACCAATCTAGGCCAGAGTTAACTACATAGATTTGCTATGTTATGATCTAAAAACACTAGTTAGCCCCAGAGCCCTACCACCATCTGTTTCACTGAGGTTAGAGCAATCTACCCTCATTCTAAAATCTCAACAGAAACAATCCCTTTAATCTGTCATGTTTCAGCGCGTCGCAGGTAATGGAATCTATTGCATTTTGGGTTTTTCGGAAATGGGCCGTATTATCTTTGTCTTGGTATTCTTACTGTGCACAGAGTAAACGCTTAGCCAGTTACTGAAAGAATGAACAGCTTGCTCCAAAACACCAGAGAAGTCCAGAATGAGGAGCTGCCACATTCAGGCAGTCATTCTGCATGATTCTTATTTTGCAGGAGGAAATGAAGCAAGTGTTTGCCAGTTGGAAGGGTGGAAGGAATCTTTGGGAGGGAGGCTGCCATTACCCCAGCTGAAGTGTAGCCAGGATAAAACCCTCTTCTGGTTAAAAAAAAAAAAAAAAAAAAAAGCCATGGAACATTTAATGATGAGCCTCAGTACATCAGAGCCCACGCTGTACAGCACCCATGTTCCCTAAGGGCAAATAAGAGTGAAAGATTCACTTGCTTTACATCTTCTGTATTCCTACATTAACGTATACTTTGGTGGCATGGGACTGTGGAATCTCAGATGTGCATCTGCCATGTTAATCTCCCTAACATGGGAGCCCTACTGTTTTTTCTGATTTGTCTGAAGAGTATAACTTTAACTTGTATTTGAAATGTTTCACTCTGTTGTCCTGAGAACTTAATTTTCTCCGAATACACCTATATTTTACAGATACTAGTACTGCATTGAGTTTCTTTTCATGTTTGTTGTTTTATAGGTATTATTTGAATCATTTAATGCAAGCGTTAGGTCCAATTCATGAGGTTTGTGGATTTCATCTGATACTATTTTGTAATCGTTAAGTTCTGAAATGAACACAGTTGATTTATCATGAGAGTGTTTGCCTCTTAGCTGGATATTTGTCATTGAGGAGGAAATCAGCCAGACTGGTGCTGCACAGGATCTTCTGGCTCCCTCTCCCTATCCTCACCGGGAATGTCTTAATTTCAAAATAGGTCTCCCCAAAAGGTCTGTTTATTGAGTTTGAATGACAAGTGCTTTGGAAACACCCTGCCTTATCAGCACTCCATAAAAGGCTCTCTGTTGTAGCATCCTTTTGACAATATAGTTAATTCATTAACAACTGATATTATGGAGATTTGAATTCTGAGATCAAAATTAAGCAAAGAGCAATGGAATAGAAAGAGCACATTTGTAGGGCTTCCCATCTCTGCACATGAAACAAGGCTCAAAATCAGTATTCAAAGAGAAGTGTAACTGTTATTTCAGAAGGTGGATTAATTCAGCAATGAGGATCAGTTTCATCAGCATGGGTCGTGAATACTCATTCCTAGAGTCCCAGATTTCTATCTAGTGTTAAACAGTCTATCCTTAAATTAAAAAAATAATTCAAAATTTTAAAACCTGGGGTGAGAGAAGAAAGAGACTTAAGAGAATGAGAATATGCCTGTTTCCATTTACTTTCCCTCTGCCTCTGTCTGTCCAATCTTCCACCCCAAGAACACCAACGAAATCAATGTTGTAGACCCAAATTGAATTTAAGATTTTTGAATAGAATGAATGAAAGCACTTAGGTGCATTTTCTCTTGTTGGAAACTGATTTTAAAACTTATTTTCTTTTGTTTAAAGAAACCGGGGTTGGTTGCAGAGGGGTATAATATTTATTTCTTTCTGTTTACAAATTGAATTTTAGTACATATCCCTCCTTCTTCCAGAAAAGATTTTGAGCTTCTAAATAATACAAATCAATTCAGTTCATTTAAAAAATAGTCCTACTCATAGCAAATGAGTAGGAACATATCCAACCATAATAAATGGAGTTTTTGGCTATTGACGGTTGCCCTCCTTGGCAAGACATGCAATATGTGGTGTCTCACCAAGGAAGCTTAATGATGATCTACTTCCCGTAGTGAATGGGCTTTGGAAGGAAATCAAAGGATACATGTTAGCAGGAAAAAAAAGGGAAAAAGGGGAAAACTAGCAGGCACTGAATCAGTACCAAGAAAAACAATCCATCCTTTACTTTAAGAAAGATTCACACCAGATGGGCTTGGTCCCATCAGTTAGTCAGACCAGAACCAAGTGGTGAGCTCACTTAACGTGGACATGTTGGAGAAAACATTTCAATCCAAACCCAGAGTAGCACATCTGCCTAGCAGGAGAAGCAGTCACTGAATGCAGAAGGCCCTTCCCCTGGTAAGCTGGGCCTCACCTGTGTGAGCTCTCCAGACACAAATATGCTGCTTAAACATGATACTGTTCGTATTAAGTCAGGCTGGGTGGAATATGTCCCAGAAATGGGAGAACTCCCCACTGCTAGACCTGCCATCACCATTTCCACTTGGCTTAGCGGTTGACACATTTGGTTAACCATTTTGTTAGCCTCTGGTTAACCAATTATGGTTTGAAAACCTTACAGAAGTGGGCAAGTTTCCGTACAGGATCTTATGCATATGAAAACCCTATAGGATGCAGTTCCTTCCTTATCTGCAACACCAAATCCAGGTGCTCTCTTGCTGGCATATGGTGAAAAGAAGAACCCACTTGATAATACACCTTTGGTGATTATCTGGAGACTAGGGTGGAGTGGACAATTCTCCAAAAAAAGGAATTGAGCTTGTTTTGAGTTTGGAATACTTTGACTCAATCTTGTATTCACTTCTCTTTTGGAATGATTCTGCCTTATCATTTTACATTTATAAATACCAGTGCCCTTGAATAGTGTATGTTTTCTACCTTCAGCTAGAGCTGACTTGCTTTCTTTATTGCTACTCTCCATGTGTCTTCTTTCTCTCTGTCCTTGTTTCTCACTTTCCTTCTTGCCTTCCCCATCTTGCTCTTTATCATCCACCATCTGCCTTTTAACCAGAAGGCTCTCCGCTAAGTCTGTCACACAGCAAAGGAAAGCAGAAGGTTCAAATTCCTTCCCTTTACTGACTCCTAAGAGGTCGCTTCACTTAGTATTTCTTCACAGGGATTTTCTACATCTCCAAAATGTAGGGAATGATTTTTGTCACCTATTTCATAGCTTAATATCTGCAAGGTACTGATTTAGGACAAGCTACTACATATTGTTAGTCCCTGGTGAGCAGTTGCTTAAGAGAAATTTGGAGTCAGAAAAGAAATTGCTTGAGCTGGAAAAGAAGGCAGATCATGAAAATGATATCTTAAGCTTGTAAGAAGATAAATTTTTAGAGAGGCCATTTTCAATTAATAAATCAACCAGAAAGCTTTCTATTTGGCATTTTTAGAATGGTACTCAGTTGTGGCAATGTGATTTAAAGAGATGGTTCCACACTTTCCACCCCACCACCCCCATTACTTGTGTTGTAGGCAGTAAAATAGTAGATTTAGGTCTCTGGTTCATTGAATTGTACACCATAAAGACAATAGAAATTGAGGCATAAAAAGATAGTTTAGGAAGGGCCAGTGTTTCTACTGTCAAAAATGTGCCAAATAGAATGGGCGCAGTGGCTGACGCCTATAATCCCAGCACCTTGGGAGGCTGAGGCGGGCTGATCATTTGAGGCCAGGAGTTCAAGACCAGCCTGGCCAACATGGTGAAATCTCATCTCTCCTAAAAATACAAAAATTAGCTGGCATGGTTGCAAGTACCTGTAATCCCAGCTATTTGGGAGGCTGAGGCATGAGACTTGCTTGAAACCGGGAGGCGGAGGTTGCAGTGAGCCAAGATCACACCACTGCATTCCAGCCTGGGTGATAAAGCAAGACTCTGTCTCAAAAAAAAAAAAAAAAATCCAAATAATTAATAATTGTTATACCACCTGGAAAAGAAAAAACACAACTACAGAAAACTCCAAAACTAGAAGAAAGCATCGAATGCTCAATATTTTCTAATACCCGATTATGACTGGAATTTTAACAATGTAGGTGAGAACCAGCATGATTTGGATGCATGTCTGCTCAGAAGGATGTTGCTCCTCATTTTTTGCTTGGAAATGCTGTGCACTGTCATCTTCTTGGGCATAATTGAAAAGCTCTTCTTAAGCGTAACTTTGTAGACACACACACACACAGGGCCAGTTTCTTAAGAAATTATAAATGATTCTCTTTAAATATCTTGAATGTAGGCATGCAGGGGAAAAAAGAAAAGATTCTGTATCTTTGATTCTGGCTTTCTTGGGCACAGCTTTCTTCTTGGTGTGGTTTACCTGAAATACTGAAGATCGTGCTCTTATCAGGGATGACTGGACTTTATCCTGTGTCCCTCAGAGGCCTGTACAGGTCTGGTTCAGGGAGACCAGGCAGATGACAAATGGCATCATGGATTCTCAGTGTGCTCAGAGCCCAGGGGCTATTTATAAATGTGTTGTTTGTGTGGTCAGGTGACTGCTGGGTTGAGTGCCATGTGATCCAGACCACTCACAGGCAGACCTCCTCTTTGGCAGGATGGTAGAATCATCACAGCAAGTTGATTTGGCTATTTGTCTGGTGACTTTGGACCACTAATAGAAAGCCCAAAAAGGAAGGCAGGCAGGTGCTCTGGAATCAGAGTATTCCAATCCCTCTCTCTCTCATTCCCCCTAACCCCCACCGGCTTCTCCTCACTTTCATCACTCCTCTCATATCAGTGATGAGTACTGGGGACCCCCATACTTTGAGGTCTCAGGCAGGGGCAAGATTCAGAAGGAACAGATAGCAAAGAGGACCCAAATACACCATCACCATTTTCCCAAGGAGAAAGAGCAGGACTGGAAACCCACAGAGCATGTTAGATAGCCTCAGATATGGATACCAAGGGACAAGACAATCTAAACTTCCATACAATCGACTATCCTATCATTAGAAAAAACCAGGAGCCTTCTTACTAGACAAAGCTTGAGGCCCCACTGACCAGAACACCAAATGTCTACGACAGAGGCCCAGTGGTACACATCTTGCTATTTCCCAACAACTGGAGGGAAGCCAGATGACAGTTGTCTCAAGGGGTAGCCATGTGTTGGGAGAAACTTCCATCTCCATTCCCCTGAGGGCTTTTTAGTCAAACTTTGAGTTTCAAAAGTTTAAGCATCAGTTATTGAGATGCCCTCTGGGAATGGAGCAAGGGGCAGCGTCCATGAGCGAGCCAGGCGCAGCAGCCCTCCCAAGGGCGTAGGGGAGGATCTTCTAGAATGCTGGGTGATGTAGCAGTGACTGGCTGTCCCACCCGAGCAGCACCCTGCCAAATCCTGCACCTCCCGCAGCACGCACTGCAAAGGCACTGTTATCACGAAGGGCACCAAGCACATAGCCAAGGACTACTGTGCGTTGAAAAGGTACCATTTATGTACCTAGAGTTGCTCTCTGTCTGTCTTGCTTGGGATTTGGGGATGTGTAGCATTGAAGAGAAATCCTTTCCATCATTATTCATTGCACCCCTTTTTGCCAAATAATTAGGTCACCCACTCAGGAAAGACCCTGTGATACACATGTGGAGTAAAGTTTGCTGTGGGAACTTGAACTCTGAATTTCCTGACTTCTGTGCAATTAAAATCCCAAAGTTAATGCTGCATTAGCATGGATTTTCCATAGTGGTTTATAAATGCAAAGTTCTATGTTTCATATGTATTTTTCTAACATATGTTACTGCCTGTGTTTCTGATTAAAAGCTCATCCAAAATAACATAACGAGGGATTACTTTTTTCCAATAGAACTTTCTTCTTCTATAAAAGCTGGAAATAAGCCCTCACCTAACGTTACCCAGGTTTGCAGGTGCTGAGATTTTAGAGGAGTGGTGTTTGTTAGCAAGACAAAGGGCATTATTCTCTGGGAAATCACCATCAGAAAGTGTTCTTTCTCTAAGGAAAATTATAGGCCAGTGCTTCAAGGACACTACATATAGGCACTACTGCTGGAGACTCTCAGGCAGCAGGCAGGCTGGCAATCAACAAGTGTTTATTCTACGTCCATTGTGCATTTAGTGACTTTAAAATTCCCAGAGAAACTAGCATATGGTATTTTCTAGGGACAAATTAGTACCTGAGGTCATGCCATAATGCTTAAGGAACTCAGCGACCAGGAAAGGAACAGCGGATCTATAATCTCACCTGAGTATGGGGATATTGATGAAATAAGAAAGTGAGACCCCATAAAAGGCTTTTTAAAGCTGAACTTGTTAGGGCATTTCTTCTCTTTAGATCTCCCTTAAGAGACATCCAGCCTTCATCCCCTACATATGCACACCTGCGCATGTGCATGCACACATGCGCGCGCACACACACACACACACACACACACGCACACACACTGTCATCACCACTGTCTCTGTCCAGAAGTTGAATCCAACTAAATGAATGGATAAACTCATCAGATTTAAAAAAAAAAAAAATTTAGTGAGCATTTTTTGGAAATAGTCAAACATGCCAAGATGTGTATCTAGGGATGTTCATTCCAGTGTTACGGAGGAAAAATACAAACAGCATGCATGCCCATCAATTCAGAACTGGGATACTCCCCTAGAGAAAAATCCAACACTGTTAGATATGAGATTTTTGGTGGGAGCAGGCAGGTGAGGGACATGGACTTGTATGGCTCACATCACTGCCTTGCAGAGAATAGGACTCTCACTGTCTTGCTTTCAATTCTCTAATCTAGTTTCATTGATACAGTTGAAAAATCACATCAGCTGTTTTGATGTCTGCATTGTATAATGATGCTTACAAAGTCAAAATCCCCACACCCTTCTGTTATATATATATGTTAATGCCAAGCTATATATCCCCTAAGCTGGTTTGGATAGATTCTTTTTGTTTTTGTTAACCAAGCATAAGATGTTATACTGATTTCAGTTAAATTTCTCATTAGGCAGGATCTTTGTGGATACTGATTCTTTGTCCAGTGTGTTAAACACTCTCGACTAGCTTTGTATTATACAAAGTTGATGGCTATGGCTTCTGCATTTTCTCTTTGGTTCTAAGCCAGCTAGCAGATAATAGAATTGTAAGAAAAGGAAGGTACCAGTATCTGGCAGAGGAGTCAAAGTCCCTGAGACAGATACTAAAATCCTGGCATTGACTTTAGTCATTCAAGGGCAAACTATCTTTTTTGTCTTTATTGTTTCATAATACAGTGTTTCATATCATAATGAATATTAGCAAGTCTCAGATGAAGTCATGAGTTCTCTATCAGCCCACTGTTGGAAGAAGAGAGATTCTTGTTTTGCTTTATTTTTTTTTAATGTTTTTTAAATTGAGGTAGAATCCACATAAAATAAAATTAATCTTTTTTGTTTTTTTTTTTGATACAGCGTCTTGCTCTGTCGCCCAGGCTGAGTGCAGTGACCTAATCTCGGCTCACTGCAACCTCCACTTCCTGGGTTCAAGTGATTCTCCTGGTCTCAGCCTCCCAAGTAGCTGGGATTATGGACTCACACCACGATACCCAGCTAATTTTTGTATTTTTAGTAGAGACAGGGTGTCATTGTGTTGGCCAGGCTAGTCTCAAACTCCTGACCTCAAGTGGTCTGCCTGCCTCAACCTCCCAAAGTGCTGGGATTACACGCGTGAGCCACTGTACCTGGCCCAAATTAATCATTTTAAGGTGTACATTTTAGTGCCATTTGGTACATTCAACATGTTGTGCAACTATCATCTTTATCTAGTTCCAAAATATTTCCATTATCTCAGAAGGAAACCCTAGGACTGTTAAGCAGTCACGTAATCCTCCCCTTGGCCTCCAGCAACAAGTGATCTGTTTTTTGTCTCTATGATTCAAGTATTTCTAGATAATTTTATGTAAATGTAATCATACAAATCATGACCTTTTGTGTCTGGCTTGTTTCATTTAGCTTAGTGCTTTTGGGATTCATCTATGTTGTAGGATATTTCCATGTTTCATTCCTCTTTATGGACAAATAATATTCCATTGTGCTTTTTCATCAAAAGCTGACATTAACATCACCCCATCTACCCACTCCTCATCCGCAAAACAGCTCCACTCAGTTCCATTGACTCTGCTGTGTATCTTTATCGTTTACACAGATTCTCATCTCATTATGTATCCCCATTTCACAGAAGAGGAATTTGAAGCTTAAGGTGATCACCCAAGGTCCTGGAGCCAGGCTTTAAAACTAGGACTTCTCACTTTAAGTCATTTCTGTTCCTTTTCTGAAGTTCTCTGCCACGATAACTTTTCTTTCTTCATTTTAGACATTCATCTAACTCATTTCTTCGATAGATTACTTAGCAAACCTCAACTTGGATCCTCTCTCTGAAGAAACAGAGAAGAATCCTGCCATCTTTGGTTAGGTAGTGAAGGCACATGGCGCTGAGTGGTTTACTTCTCCCAGAACCTAGAGCTGCCCTGGAATAGAGCGAAGACTAGCTCTGGCTCTCAGGATAGCAGTTTGTTCTGAAATTTGCTAAAATGCACAGTCTCTTAAAATGCTCGCTATCCTGCTGAATTACAAAAGACAGCCACTGAGTCCAAGACATTCGGGGAAGTGGTATCTGAAATAAAATCATTCTATAACTGTGCATTCATTAATTTCTTCTTTCAGCAAGAATAAATTAAAGGCTCACTCTCACAGAACTGTAATTAATATATGATTTCAGTATTAATATGAAAAAGGCTGGCAGGGAAATTGCTAAGTTTTGTCTCTGGGGTTTGTTTGGCTTTTTAGACATCAAAGTGCAACGTATCAGCTAGCACTTAGGTCTGATCAAGCACCAAATTCTTTTTCTTGCTTACATTACATCTGCTAAAGTTCCACTTTTCTGAAATAGCACCATTACTTGTGAGGTAGGATGTACCTCAGCCTGTGATACTCTTCCCATCATTTTCCAATAGAGTATTGATTTATAATATAATCCTTTGGGCTTTTCACTACTTATGTCCTTTCTATTATCTTCAGAGTTAGTAAGTTTGAGTGACATCATGTGACAAATAATATGGACTTATTTGAAATTTTATTAGCAAACCAAAATCTAAATCAGGATACTTAAATAGTGGAACCATCAAAACTGAGTTACCTTATGAAAGTTTTAAAAGGAACAGATTTTATTCCAAGTGATTAAGCCAAGTATTACCTTAGTTAATCCCGTGGACAGCACAGAGCACTTCTTCTTCTGTCTATCCCTACATCTCCAAGTTTGAGAGCATTTGGGGATCTAAGCCGGCCATTTATACTTATTCAGTGGGTAAATATCAAATTGGGTTTTCTTAATAATTCAGAAAGAATTTCAGAAATCTTTGATACATAGAGGAAGTCAGCAATCATTGCTATTAAAAGCAATGAAGTGAAGCCTTCATGCAGTGAAGGCTTTTGGTGTCAAAACACTGACTGTCGGACCATTCAGAAGCCTGTGTTGACTGCCTCTGTGGATCAACTGTGTCTGGAAAGTTTAAAAAAAAAAAAGGAAGAAGAAATTACGGTAATGCTTTGGAGAGGCCACCGAGGACAATTATTTTGAATTTGAAAGGAAATATGAATTCAGATTTTGTCATATTTGTATATAGACAGTCTCTTCTGTGGTCAACCCAGAAACACTACATTTTGATATTTTCACATTTTTTTTTCTGGAACAAAAACCAACGGCCATTTATAATTAAAACCTTTCTGGAAAGAATATTCCAAACCTTCTTCACTCTCACTCAATTGAATTTTAATTAATGTTTAATAATTCGGCTCAGCTTTCAGAGTCTATAAATGATAAGCAATCAGCCTTGTCAAAGATGGAGAAGCAACATTTTCACAGTTCCACAAATGTTTCTAATTGGCATAGGCCAGTTGCTAATGGGAGATAAATTGCCTGGGGTGGGTGTGGGTGGGTATGCTGTGTGTATGCACACTCACACAAGCACACAAGCATGCATGCTTGCGGTGCGAATGACGTGTGGGTGGACCCAGCTTCACCCGACATGCCGTGATGCAAACTTGAGCTAAACGGGAAATTAAAAAGGGGCCAGGACTGGGCCACGACAGCAGTGGCCACACTGGGATGGGAGGAGGCGGATAGTTGGTTCCTTACCAGGAACCTGGCAGCAGGCCCACCCTCCCATCATGAACTGTGGACAGGGAGCTTAGAAAATATATGGACCAAATGAAAATGACCGCTCTCGAGTGAAACTAGCTGTGTGTCAGGCTCCTCGACGCCTCTCCTAATTTTCTCTCATAGAAATGAACATGGTAGAAGATGCTAGAAAGTTGACAGGAATCATTTTTCTTTCTCTCTTGCAGTCATGTCAGTAATAGCCCTGGGTTTTATAGCTGAAAAATATATGTTTATTTGCTCATTAATTTTCCTCCCTTCCCCTTGCCTTTTCTTGGCATTAGGCAGAATGTTATTTAAAACAAGACACAGTTCAGCTTCAAAAAGAAAAATCATTCTGCAAAAGACAGCTTAGACCCATTTACTGGTCATTTATCATCCCAAAAAGAGTGGAGTCGACATAGCTCTATTTGGTAGATTTGAATGATTCATAGTGCAGCTGCTACTCTTGCTGGCACCGGCATCCAGGAGCACAGTAGGCTCCTCAGGACCTTGAGGAGTGTCCCAAACTGTTTCGGAATGACACGGAGAATATTAAGCGTGGCATATGCAGAGCAGCTTGATAATCACTTATCTTCACTGCATTCTTTTAAATATGACACCAGCTGCTGCTCAGACAGAAGGCTCAACCCAGAGGCCTGTGATTTTTCTGAGGGGTGATCAAAAGTCTTCATCTTCACACCTAAGTGTGTATTTCTTCCCTGGTGCTTTAAAAAGACTTGGTTTTGTGCATCTTCCATTTCCTTCAAACAGTGGGCAAATAACAATGTGCCTATTATGGTGCCTGGCACACAGTTGAAGCCCAATAAACATTTGTTGAGTAAATAAATAGTTAAGCAGAATGTTATAAGCATTATTGTCTTGGCCTGAACAGTGCAAGAATAGACTTGAGGCAATCAAGTAATTTCCCTTAACAGTATAAGCTAATTATTTCAGAGATGAAGATCTGGTGCACAGTATTTATTTGTCAGCTTGCATTTGCTCTAATTAAAGGTAGAAACGTTGTTCGTAGCTTTGAAGAGATGGCACAATGACCCACTCCTACACAGATTTTTTATTTTCCTTGCCACATTTTCAAGGAAAATACATCAAGATAAAATTAACAGGCATTCCTCTTATTTACTTCTGTTTTCTTTTCTCTGTTGCTGTTTTCTAGAGGGCAGGCAGGGTGTGGGCAGGAAACTGTTTTGACTGTGTTTTTACAGCCCATCTGCCTACATGACTTCTGTAGTTGATTCTGCTAACCTGGGTTGACGAATAAAATCATCCTCCCACATAAATACCAGCTACAGTGATCCAAGATTAAAATACTGCCTCCTTATCATAAACCTCAGAAAGTTGAATTCATTATTCCTTCCACAAATATGAATTCAGTGTATAATATGTATCAGGCACTACGCTAAAGCTGTGAATTTAACACTGAGCAAACTCCAACATGGTTCCCTTTCTAAGCTTACAATCTGAGATGGTTGATGAATATTAATTAAATAATCATACTAAAATTACCTAGCTACAAACTATTTTTTAAAAAGAAACACGGTTCTACTAGGACCATATAACAACAGGAACTGATTTACACTAAGAGACCAGGGAGAACTTTACTGAGGAGGAGACTGGAGCTGAGAGCCACACAAGGTCTGAAGAAAGGGAAAGAGGGTCCCAGGCAAGAAGAGTGTGAACCTCAAAGGCCCCAGGTTGGGGGAAGCATGATGCGACCTCCAGAAACTGAAAGTTGGCTATTGTGGCTGGGTGGGAAGAGAAAGGGCTGTTGAGAAGGCAGGCCCACGCCCTGCAGGGACTACACGTAGGCCATATTAAGGGCTTTGACCTTCGTCCCCTGAGCATTAGACAGACTGACAAGGGTTAAAGCCAACGGTTAGGAAGTAGAGGCAGGGACATGAATACATGGTCTTTATCATGTCTGTGTTTTGGAGTGGGGGAAATTTAAGTATCAATTCTTGACAAATGCAGCAATGGAGATGAAGATGCTGAGCTCTGGATAATCCTTTCTTTGCTACAGATGAGCTTCCTGGAAATTCTTTACCATCCACTGTCCCTTCCACTAAATTCCTGAAAGAGTGCATCCAGGTCCCTAGCTCTGTGCTGAGTAACACCTGTATGGGGCCAGTGCTGGCCCATGCAGCAATATCATCTCCTCCTGTCAGCTGTTTTAGCCTTCTCTCTCTTTCTCCTTTTCCTTTTGATGATGCAGAGGTGGCAAAACACAGTTCATTTCTGCTCTTGGTGAAGTATGAATGGCATGGCTTGTGGCACCTTCTCTCCTGGTTTAGAGAACAAGCTTTAAAGGTGGAGTGGCTCTGCCTCTTCTTTAGCCTTACAGGGTAGTTCTGAGGATTGGGTGGCTTGATACTTGTAAAACATATAGAACAGGTCAGGCACGGTGGCTTACGCCTGTAATCCCAGCATTTTGGGAGCCCGAGGCTGGGGGATCAGAAGGTCAGGAGTTCGAGATCAGCATGGCCCACATGGTGAAACCCTGTCTCTACTAAAAATACAAAAGTTAGCCTGGCGTGATGGCGGGTGCCTGTAATCCCAGCTACTTGGGAGGCTGAGGCAGGAGAATTGCTTAAACCTGGGAGGCAGAGGTTACAGTGAGCCGAGACCATTGCACTCCAGCCTGGGTGACAAGGCAAGACTCCGTCATAAAAAGAAAGAAACAAAAAAACAAAAACAAAAAACATACAGAGCAAGGACTGGCACAGGCACATAGCAAGTACTTAGGTAATAATGTAGCATTAACTGTTTTTGCTGATATAGAAAGCTGTCAAAGATGTATTGCTAAAGGGATAAAAAGCAGGATACAAAACTAGGCATAAAACAGCTTGCACAAATGTATCCTAATAAATGCAAAGCAAATGTCTGAGGATATGTGGTGGTTACCTCTGCGGACTGGGACTGGGGTTTAGGGAAGAAGGTTAGGCAAGTGGCTTTTGCTTTTTCATCTAATATTTTTGTAATAATTGATTTTTTATTAGAAAACATCATACTTTTATAGTGACGAAATTACAAGGAATAGTTTAGAAAGTCCATCCATACTTTCCATCATGTCAGTTTTTTCAAAGGCATGATGATTTCAATATAACCTCTTTTTATATATTTTCATCCTTACATTTGCAGGTATCATCCAAAAACTTTTATTGGACATAAAGAAACATGTATCTAAAACCCAGCAATTCCCTAGATTTTCATTGCTTTGCTATGCCGTAGTCAAATAAAAGTTTTTAAAATCCCATGCTATTTAATTACACAGTTATAAAATTATTCTAGTTGTTCTTTCATCTCCCCATACACACACACCCACCAGATATAAACAATGTGTTTGGCTTCATTGTTGCTGACTTCATCGCAAAGCATTGCTTAAATTTTTATAATAAACATTTTTACAAAAGCAATGCAATCATTGCTCAGAATTGGAGATTGGCAGCGTTAGTTCACTTTTCTGTTTAGAAGTAAACACAATACCCAGCATCTCATCTTTTCCAGAGATTTAGGATGTTGAACTTCTTCAGGATGATGAAGGTCAGTAGCTGTTGTGCAGTATCTGTTGCTCATGAAAGAGGCAAGAAGCGGATTATGTAGGTACTGAACCAGGACGTCAAAAATATTTTAAATGATGATCTATTAACATACAGTCTGTCATCCTTTGCTCTAGTTTTTTATTTGTTTTTTTCTTAGCAGGTAGAGGCTCTTTATGTTTAAGGATTTTGATTAATCAGATTGATATTTTTCAACAGTTTATGTAACTGGTTGAGAATCATTAATATTGTACAACACTAGAGCATGGTAGGTTTGATCATCATTTAAATACAACTCTTCCCTTGCCCAGCAATTATACACCACTATCATCAATCAGATAAAAACGCAAATCTGGAGAGAACTTTGAGTACCCTGGTAAATACTTCATGAAGCCAATGGGAGCTTGCCAATTAGATGATCATCTCTGCATAAGATATATTACCAACGAGTAACTGCATTATACAGTCCTTTGCACATTGTGCCCCTCGGGATATGATGATAATTGATTGTGTCACAGAAGAAACAATTTTGAAGAAACTGGGACTAAGTTGATTACCAACTGAACCTTTAGATCAGCGTTAGCAAATGATGGCCCAAGGGCCAAATCTGGCCCGCTGCCTAATTTTCTCCAGTGTATGAGCTAAGAATGGTTTTTTATATTTTAAGTGACTGGGTAAAAAAATCAAAAGTAGAATAACATTTCGTGACATATAAAAATTATATGAAATTCAGATTTCCTGTCCCTGAAGTTGTATCAAAACCTAGCAGATTCATTCATTTAAACATTATCTGCAGCGGCTTTGCACCGCAATCTCAGAGTTGACTAGTTGTGACAGAAAATATTGACTATCTGACTCTTTGTAGAAAAAGTTTGCTGACCTCTCCTTTAGACTCAGGTGCAAGTTATTTATGTGCATGTCTGCTTATGAACGGATAATGCTTTTGTGTTAGAAATGTATCTGGCCTGCTGATGTGGCTGCCGAAGAAGGTGCAATGCTCCATATTCTTCTATTTTCCTCACTCCCTTCTCAAAGTCAAAAGCAAGTTATTAAGTGAGAAAAATCAGAGTATTGGAAGGGGCCATAGGAAAGATCTTGGTCACAGAAAAGCCCTACACATTACCTTTGAAGGCTGTAGATGAGTCATTCTAATTTTAAGCCCTAAAATCAGATTAGTTCTCTACATTTTAAAATTCGAAATTATTTCTTCTCTGTGTCTGAGAAATCTTTTGAGAGGCAAAAGCATTCATTCTTGTGACTCTTACAAGATACAGTGGCACACCAGAGGGAGGCTCTGTTCAGTGGCATCATCATAGTGAATGGTGCTGTTTGGTGTATGCTCGCAGTCAGTTGTAGACACAGTATGATGCATGATTGGATATTGCGAAATACCTTTCAGTAGAATGTCCAGTTCTTGATAGGATAACCTGCCCATTGGCTGTGACAGTTGAATTAGGCCACATGGCTGATGCTGACCCTCCTACTGACCGCAATACCTAAGAAAATATGAAATTAATACAGAAGCTCTCTTGTACCGGTAGCAAGATAGTTACTTGTAGGAAATGTTAACAATAGTATCATAAAATATAGAATTGAAAATGTGAGTCATTTTGCTTTAAAATCTCTATCATGTACATGACTGACTTCAGTTGTCCCCTCCCCTCCCTTTTGTTCTGTTTCAGAGGTTGAAGGCTGCATTGACTCACCACCCTGCTGCCATGTCAAATGGGAATATGAACACCATGGGACACATGATGGACATGATGGGCTCCCGGCAGGACCAGACGCCACACCATCACATGCACTCACACCCGCATCAGCACCAGACACTGCCACCCCACCACCCTTACCCACACCAGCACCAGCACCCAGCGCACCATCCTCACCCTCAACCCCATCACCAGCAGAACCATCCACATCACCACTCCCATTCCCACCTTCATGCACACCCAGCACATCACCAGACCTCGCCACATCCGCCCCTGCACACCAGTAACCAAGCACAGGTAGACCTTTTCCTTGGTCTCTTTCCTCCTCTTATTCTCCTTCTTAACAGGGCAAGCTCTAATGCTGGGGTCATTTGCAGCAATCTTGTGTGACAAGCCCAGGTGTTCTATCTCATATTCTAGGGAGCTCTGTTTTTCTCCTAAGTGGCCACCCTTACCCATAAGACCCTACCAGGTAATAATTTCTATAAATAATATATAAATAGTATCAGGTCTAGTTTCTAAGAGCCAACATAAACTTTAAATTCTCCAAAATCTATTTTTGCAGTGTGTTAGAAAGTTAGCTCCCCAAAACATAACATTAATCAATGGATTAGGAAGAATTTAAGCTTATGAAGAAAGATGTGACTTAAGTTAATTCTAATCCTGGTTCTCACTGCTATGTTTTAAAACATCATAGAGACTCAATTTTGTCACTTGTAAAAATGGAAGTTAAATATAACGGGCAATCTTCTGAGTAACAATGAATGTTAAAAATCTAAAGAGTAACAATTCAAGGGAGACAAAGAAGCTCCCTCACGGATGCTAGGGCATAAGGTGCTGTGTAAATGGTGAAGAGAGGTGACTCATCCCCCTGAATGAGAAATGCGTTGGAGGGAACAGAAAGAGAGCCAAGTTCTGTAGATGATGAGACCAAGAGAAAGGCCAAATCCCAGGGGGGGAGAGTCACCAGGAGCAGCTGCAAAAAAAGCCAGCATTTAGACAAAACTGAAAGCGGGTTGGGGGACCAGGCAGACATTATGTCACCCAGGGCCAAGAAGAGAGGCGAGTCCTGTACTGGAGTGAGTTTTAGTAAGCGGAAGAAGGGCCTGTCCGGGAGCATGGCTGGACCTAGACGCTTTGGATCCTCAAGCAGAATGACCTTCATCCATACCCTCCACCCAGTCCACACTGCCAGCCTCCAACCAGCTGGATCAGAATGGTGTCGGAAGCTTGAGACCGCCAAATAACACTTATTCACCGTCTCCTCTGCTGTCTGCCTCTGGAGACAAGACCTTACACTAGGCAGCTTCTCTTGAGCCCGACTCCCTTAACATCCACCAAACCTGGACAGCCATCCACAGAATGGGTCAGCCACAAGCAACTCTCTAAGCTGTGCATTAGATAAACTGTTTTTTGCAAGGTTCTCAGAGGTATTCTACAGTGTGAATAAGAGTTGAGCATTAGAATGAGATAAGCTTAATTTTCCCCCCACCTTCCTTGCTGTGTGATTGTGAACATAAATGATGAACCTCTCTAACCCTCAGTTTTCCCATCTGTAAAATAGGGGTAAGGTAATAGTAGACTAAACTCCTAGGCCCTTATGAGTATTAAATAAGAGAAGCTCTGTAAAGCCTTTTGCACAATGTTTAAAATATGTTATTCCAAACCATAATAATAGAAGTTTAGCAAATTGTATAGCAATAAAGTGGTATCAAGAGAACTTTCTTAGTCACATTTTTAGTCAAATGCCATGTATTTAGAAGGGGAAAAAAAAGACTACAAAGTCAATGATGGGCAAATTGATTCACATGTGTTCTTAGTTTATAAGAAAAAGAGAACATTAAGGTTTGGTTGCCTTTGTGGGCAAGTTATATAACAATTCTTTGAATATAAAAGCCATTCACTAGCTAATTACAAATTAGCCAATTGCCCCCTGTTTCAAGTCAGTAAATGGCCAATTGGAGATGCAATTAGTTAATTGCCATTATAATTAGCTTCATGAACAGTTGCTTTTTTAAATCATACACAAAAAACAAAGAGCTCAGGTTGGTCTTGCTCAAATTTGAACCAAATACTTTAGGCAGTATCCTAAAATACCACTCTTAATACCACTTTGCTAAATTGTGTGATTATCTGAAAGTAGGAACAGAATCCTTTGAACTCTGAGATTCTCAGATGATTTGGAATAAATTCTGCCTTTTTGAAATTATAATTCATTACTTTTGATCAAAATTTTCAGAGCATCTATGCCAAGAGAATTCTGCTTTAAAAATAAAATTCCAAGCAACAATAATTACCTGGCACACAAATTCTGGTTTTAGGGTTGTATTTGTAAGTTCTTCTGGCTTCTTGTGCTCCTCCTCCATGTAAGGATGTGAGTGCGGAGTGCTAGTTTCATGACCACCAGGAATTTCTCTTAACCAACCCTGGACCTGCATTACACCTGAAACCACATCACATATGCCTTTGAGTGAAGGCACATGAAAAGTGTCATAAGTCACAGGTGGATTAAACTTAGGGTAGGAGGATACAGAATTGACAGATAAGTGCTTGCAATGGAGATTAAAAAACAAATTTTTCCTACTTGACAGTTTTGTCTAGGGTTGGCAATAAGAGATCATAATTCACAAAAGGAAACAGTTAAGGCAAAAATATCCGAGCAGTTTTGCACATTCCCTCTTAATGCTTTTCTTTGCAGTAGTTAGCTCTGGAATTAGCATCCAAAATGACAAGTGCCAAGTCTTTGCCAATAACAAGGATGATGTCTTCACTAGCAATTCTGATGAGTAAGACCTTAGACCGTTAATTTATTATGTTATTCCTCTATAATCGAGAGGAAAAGAGTCACCAACAAACAGACCTAGAAAATGTCTTTGCTTTATATAAAATTACCAAGATGCAGTTCATCCTCAACCCTGGGCCTGATTCCTTTACAGTTAGTCATAGAAGGTTTGATAGAGTTTTGGATTAAAATCTATCACTATCAGTCAGCTGATGTCAACCAGTCGCCATTATTAGTGCAATTACAGTCATTCTGATCGATTTCAATCACAGTGCTAGAATGTGATAGAAAAGATTGTTGGGCTTCATTTTTAAACTTTTTGCCTGTTATTTCTGCAGGTTAAATGCCTCTTGTAAAACAGCTTTATAGGTATTACAGTCATAAACCTGAGTGACTGAGAAATGGGAGAGGAAAAAAAAAAACCCACCTTTTATTGAGAATGAAGAAGGAGGAAGGATTGAAGTGCATGAGGAAAAGCATTAGGTGTCCAGACATATAAAGAGTCAGTCGTAGAAATTTGACAAGGTGCTGTGTGTCTGCCTCATGAATAGAAACAAAGCCCTATGTGTGGGGGTCTCCAAAGCCTTAGATGTTGCTGAGTCTCATACAGGCCTTGCAAGGAATCTATAAGCATAGTAAAACTTTTTAATAAAGTGCTTTGCCACTCTTAGGATTTCCTTCTAATGTAAGTGTACGGTAATACACAAGCAGCTCTCACTATCTCACACACAGGGTGTGGTAGGGCTCAGTGCTGCTTCAGGCATCAATGTAATGCTTTCAAAGGCCCTACCTACCTCCCAAACAAACACCTAGAAAGCTCTCCTGGATCTCTTTCACCCTGGTGAGCACTCTGAGGGGCAGACAGGCCCAGCTGGAGTGTGCAGGTCCAGCCAGTCCTCTGCATTAAGAAGTCTGAAATAGTCCAAATAGGATTTCATTTGCTTTCCTGGCTTCATGGGCTTCTTTTGATAGGAGTCACCATGGCAACGATGTCCCAGAGGTGTGTTCTAGGAACACAATTTTAACACTATTAGCATGAAAGGAGCCCACGACATGCTCAGAAGTTTTCTGCAGATGACAGATGACTGATCCATATTGTGATAATAACCCTGACCTTTCTGTTTTCACTCTGTAGCCATACATTGGCTATTTTAAAGTTTCATTTGTTTTGATTTTAGTTTTTTTTAGAGACAAGGTCTTGCTCTGTTACCCAGGCCAGAGTGCAGTGGCATGATCATAGCTCACAGCAACCTCAGTCTCCTGGGCTCAAGCAAGCCTCCCATCTGAGCCTCCTGAGTAGCTAGGACCATAGGCATGTGCCACCATGGCTGGTTAATTTTTCCATTTTTTCTAGAGACAGGGTCTCGCTATGTTGCCCGGGCTGGTCTCAAACTCCTAGCCCCAAGTGATCCTCCCACCACGCCTGGCCCTTACTTTGAAGTTTTTAAACACACCTTCAGTAAACCACTTTTAATAGCTGAAGGAGAAAAACAAATGCCTCCTCTACCATGATTTGGCCCAATGCCTGTGAGGGAAAAATCCATCTGACTACATTTTTTCAGCAGTCATTCCTGTATCTTGCCAACACATCATAGAATATAGGTCAGTGATGCTTTTTCTTTTCTTTCATGAGTGTGATTTCATCGTTTATTTCATTCATAGGAGGCAAGTCTGATATGCTGACTAAAGCACCAGGCTTTCTGTGCTTTGGATTTTAACATCAGCTTGGGTTCCCTCCCTTACACAACGCGTCCTTCCCTATCCCCAACACCTCCTCCCTCTCTGTCCCAGCAGGTTTCACCAGCAACACAACAGATGCAGCCAACCCAGACAATACAGCCGCCCCAGCCCACAGGGGGGCGCCGGCGAAGGGTGGTGGACGAGGATCCAGATGAGAGGCGACGGAAATTTCTGGAACGGAACCGGGCAGCTGCCACCCGCTGCAGACAGAAGAGGAAGGTCTGGGTGATGTCATTGGAAAAGAAAGCAGAAGAACTCACCCAGACAAACATGCAGCTTCAGGTGCAGCCCACGTTGTCTTTCCCCGGGACTCAAAGGCCCTCTGCTCCGCCGGCATTTCCTGCCTCACAGGCACTTGTTGACATAAGCAGTGATACCACACACTTAGTCCACAGGGGAGCTGCAGCCTGCTCCTAGAGCTTTATGAATTCTGGGACACTCCACACGACAACATTAACCGTTCCATTTTCAATCAGTTTGCCCACAAAGCTCTGAGAAGGAGAGACCACCCAACTAAGTGGTAGGGCTGGGGGCACAGGCTTTAATGGGACAGAGATCCAAACCCTGGTTCAGCAAGTACTTGCGAGGTTTAACTTCTGGTTCTCAGTTTCCTCCTCTACAGTATGGGAACAATAACTTTACAGAGTCGTTAGCTTAGGAGGAATAAACAAGTGAATGTCTCCAAAGCAGTTACACAGTGCATGAGGCAAAATAAACCTTCAAACTAAAAAGGAATTATTATATTCACTAGGTTGATGGGGCTGCCTTGGCTTATACTTGGTTATCTCTATTTTTGTTTCATAGAAGAGAGAAAGGTTTATGGTCATTATCCAACTCTGAAAGAAAAGGCATGTTTTCATCTCATTTTCCAACTCACCAAGATTTGAATCTTGCATGATTTTTGCTTTTTATGAATGGCTTAACTGGGGACATATTATAATGAGGCCCAGAAGTGTCTGGGAGTGTCTAAGAGAAAAGGAAGAAACTCTAGTACCCAGGGCTTCTCCAACAGACTTTATAGTTTATAATGATGCCATTCAGGGCATCTGTCCTAATGTTAAAAAGATGTACACTATTTATCAGCAGGAAAAAAAGGCAAGTAAATACACATGTATGTGACCCACAGTCCAGGGATAATGTTAAGAGTTGTGGATTATACTCCAGTGCTTCTAGAAGCTGAGAGAATGGCTAAAGAGAGAGGGGCAGGGAGGAACGTACTCCACATAGGGAGACTCTGCACCTTAAGAGTTCATGGGAGCTAGGCACAGTGGCCCACACCTGTAGTCCCAGCACGTTGGAAGGCTGATCACTTTGGGAGGTGAGTGGATCACGTGAGGTCAGGAGTTCGAGACGAGCCTGGCCAACGTGTGGAAACTCCATCTGTACCAAAAATACACACACAAAAAAAAGCTGGGTGTGGTGATGCTCACCTGTAGTCCCAGCTACTTAGTAGGCTGAGGCAAGAGGATTGCCTGATTGCAGGATGAGAGGCTGCAGTGAGCCAAGATCACACCACTGCACTCTAGCCTACGCAACAGAGACTCTGTTTCAAAAAAAAGAGTGCATGGCTAGGCATTGGTAGGTCACTTTCTTCTTCTTCCCATACCTAGTTCTCTGTGCATCCTTAGAAATGAACAATTAGGGTGCCAAACCCCAAAGCCTTTGCATATTCATTTCCATTAAATGGAAATGGCTTGACGCTTCCAGTGTACAAATTGAAAGTCCATAAGGAAAGTATATATGAGGACCTGAATTTCATAATTTATGGATGTTCACTTTTTTCCCCTAAATGGGTCATTCTTTTTGTAACAGACATGATGAACAAGAAACTGGGAAACATATAGCAGATATGAAGAAAATAAGCTAATGATTCCCCCACTAACTTGTGTACTGCGGGAAGATTGGGACTGTCTTACTACTCCCTCCCCCCACTATTATCTGCTGTTTATAGTGTAGTGTCTACACTTAGTAACTTATTTGTTGAATAAATTAGTGGGTTACCCTGTTTATAGAATAGTGTCTGCACTCGGTAACCATTTGTTAAATAAATGAATGAATTCCTCATTGCTGGAGTGTCTAAGAGTTGGCTGCCTGACCACTTGGCAAGGACGTGATTGCAGAGAGTCAAGCTGGACCAGAGAAATGGCTGGACTCAAACACCTTTAAAGCCACTTGTAGAATCTGACAGGCACAGTAGTATCTGAGAAGCTTTTAGAAACGATGCGGTTAAACACTTTTCTCTTCTGAGACGGGGCCTCACTCCATTGCCCAGGCTGGAGTGCAGTGGTACAATCATGGCTCACTGCAGCCTTGACCTCCAGCACTCAAGTGTTCCTCCCAACTCAGCCTCCCGAGGTGCACAGTACCATGCCTGGCTAATATATATTTTTTTTTTCTAGAGACAAGATCTTATTACATTGCCCAGGCTGGCCTCAAACTCCCAGGCTCAAGCAATCCTCCCACCTCGGCCTCCCAAAGTGTTGGGATTATAGGCATGAGCCACTATGCCCAGCCAAGCATTTTTAATATTAATAATCATATTTTAATTTTGATGTGTATTGTAAAATGTAATTTGAAGATCAAATCTGCAGTTTTAAGATATTAGTAAGAAGGCTAAATTATTAAAAATTGAGTTAATTTGCACAAACATGTTAAGTAAATAAGTTATTGTATATGTGAACCTAGTAAATATTACAGCAGTGGTTCTGTAATAACTGAAGGGGGGAACCCCAGGAACTGGCCACCATTTCTGAGGTCTGCAGAAGGATGGTGCAAACATGTAGGTTTTCTTAATTTTGGCCCTGTTGACTTCTGGGCTGGATCATTCTTTGTTGTGCCCTGTGCGTTGCAGGCAATGTAGCAGCGCCCTTGGCCTTTACCCACTCTGTATCAGGAGCACACCTTCCAACTAGGACAACCAAAGAGTCTCCAGACATTGCCAGATGTTGCCTGGTGGTGGCTGGGAAGGGAGGTTGGGTGGTAAAATCAGCCTTAGTTGGGAGCCACTGCTTAGATGAAGGAGCCAAAAGTAGCCGGCTGGCACTTATCAGATGCCAAGTCTTTAAATCCGTTTTAACTAAAATGAGTCCTTGCAGAATTCCTTCAGGGTATAGACTATGATCCTAATACATGAAAACATAGAGGAGTCATAGCAGAGAGCCAGGAAAGTAAAGATGCCCATTGACTTTGAGGCCAGAGGTGTTCGTGACTTGGCCTTCGCATATGTATGAGTATTTTTACAAAACACACAAGGTAAATTTACCCTTTGCTAGACCCTAATGCACTGATTTTTCTCACATTTCTTTAGAGCCAAATGGCTAAGGAAAAAAGAAACTAGAACTCTAGTTCCCAAAACCAGAAAAAAAAATCTTACTGAGTTCATGTAACAGGCACTAATATCTTTTGGTGGTTAAAACGGTACCCAAAAAAGGGACAGTCTCTGAACAGACTAAATTGTTGATATTTTCCAACCACTGCTTTGCCTTGGAGGGACAGAAGCCACAACCACCCAGTGTTCTCTGTGAAACTGAGTGTCCTGCATCAGGCCCTGGGATGCTGGAGAGGATGCTGCAGATTCCGCTACCTTTGAATGACCCTTTCCCTCTCACTGGACCTTTGTCAAAAGAAAAAGGTGTCTCTCTTGAGGCTGGACCAGTGAGCCAAATTTTAAGTAAACAGAAATGGAAGGTGCTAAGCAAACAAACTCCAGCCAAACGGAATATCCAAGGTCTGGATGGCCAGCTGCCACTTTTGAGTTGTTTTCCAGCACAGAACCCTCTAGTTAGGCTGCAGCATTTCAGATTGGAAAAATCAGACCTAAGAAAACAAAATCAAACTCCCAGACTTCATTTCCTAGTCTCACAACACATCTCTGGCCAGGTCAACAAAGGTGTAGGAATTGGGGAAAATATTAGAAACCACCTAATCGGACACTTGATGGAGAGAGAAACTGTGATTAGGGAAATGAGCGGTCTTCCCTAATGCCACACAATGAGTAGGTGGCAGAATGAGGACTCGGGGAAGTCTCCTGTTGACCTAACCCACTGCTTTGTGATCTTTTATTCTAGAAACTTCGTAAACCAAAGGAATCCATGTTCTTTTTTTCTGATACTAAGTGACTAAGATCAGCTCTAAATTCACCAGCCGCTGATGTACTCAGTAGAACGTTTGTGTTCAGTAGAGGATATGGAAATCATCTGGTCACCCATGGAAATAATTGCTTTTCTTTTTTAGTGCAAAGACACATGGTCTAAGTTGCTGCTGAAATTCTGGACACATGAGCCCAGGTCTGGGACTTGGCAAGAGAATAGGCCAGATGGGAACTGTTGCTTGACAAATTGAAAGTCCTTTGTTTCAGAGTGAACCAAACCTGGTCTCAGCTAATCTACCAAAAAAAAAAAAAAAAAAAATGAGGGGAGGGTATATTGTAGGGCCCATTTTGATAATTATTTTTTTGGCACAAACTACTGTTTACACCAAAAAGCACTGCAGATTTATCATATAAATAATGACATCCCCAAAGCTGAACACTGCAAATGTAGCTATTAGGGATTTGTTGGAGTGCTTGCTTAGAGTATGTTATTGTAGTATTGAATATCTCTATGGAGTGCTGCTTCATCCCAAGGCAAACTGTGGGTTTACAAATAGATCAATCCAACTGGCTGTACCCTCTTACAGTCGCTAAGCAGCTCACTGCTTTAGAGGGGCAAACTCAAGTGGGTTTAGAAAAATGAAAAACCGAAGAGGTGGTTTCTACCAGACAATCGATACATATGATTAATACCTTGTTTTTACAAAGTACTTTTATATTAAAACCTAAAACTCTTCTTATAACCTACATGGGGGAATAAAAAATGATTTTCCTCAATTTATAAAGCAAGGTAATTCAGAGTAAGAAAATGCCTCCAGAAGGCCTGGCTTTTATTTTCCTACTAGACTTGCAGGCCACATTTGATTTCTTTTATGCATTTTGAAACATTCACTATCTGGTTGTTCTCTTCCAAAATGAATTCAAGGTGATTCCACTTATGTTCCCTTGAAAACGGTTTTTACTTAAAATACAGTCTAGTATTTGAGCATTTCCTACGCTAGTCAGTCTTTCACTATGGAATCTTTAAGATGATCATCCACGTGCACAGCACACAATTCATTCTTCTTTGTCCGGGATAGCAATTCTTGACCTTTCTTAAGCCAAAGGCCCCTTATGAAATATGATGAAGTCTCCATAGATGCTCTCTCAGCAATATGGACACATAAATGGACATACAAAATTTTTCTCTAAGTGAAACCATAAATATTGCTTTGGAATCTGCCCTACTATAATTTGGAAGCATAAGAGGTGCTAGAACTGGCTCCCTTATGAAATGTCAGACCTGAATTATAAGCATGTTTGAGCATATCAAAAGTAATGAATAAAAGTCAAGATTGAATCCTTCATTAGATAATTGAGTAATCTGCTTTCTCAGTAGAATGTGACACAAAATCGCTTGTAGAAAAAAAAATTCTTTCTGGAAGGAACTTAGAGAACTAATTCAACCATTGTGTTTTATTCTTGGCTGGCGGCAGCTTGGGAACTCAAACCCCATTATTCTCAACTCTCAGAGGAGAGTTCCTTTTCCTACTGGATGCTGCCCCATGAATTTCTGTGACTTCTATGGTTATTAGGCCTTTGTTTAGTTCTTTAGCATCATAGTTATGTGCATGTGATATAAACAAGAAGCTAATTGCTCTTGTCTACTGAGGACATTAATTGGTGTTTATTTCCCCACCATAATGTGGCTAAATAACATAATTATTAACACGCTACATTAAGAAATACGTCCTGCCAGGCACAGTGGCATGTGCCTGTAATCCCAGCACTTTGGGAGGCTGACGCTGGAAAATCACTTGAGGTCAGGAGTTCAAGACCAGCCTGGGCAAAATAGCTAGACCCCCATCTTTGCAAAACAATTTTTAAAATTAGCTGAACGTTGTGGCACATGTCTGTAGTCCCAGCTACTCAAAAGGCTAAGGTGGGAGGATTGCTTGAGCCCAGGAGGTAGAGGCTGCAGTGAACCATGACGGTGCTACTGCAGTCCAGCCTGGACAACAGAGCAAAACCCTTTCTCTATAAAAATACAAAAAGAATATGTTCATTTTCACATATATCTTTAAGTGATGGTCAGTCGTCTCAATAGTCTCTGGGTTCTGCATTTTTACAGACCCTCACAATACTCAGCTTTGGTCTCTGTACTTACAACGTATTGCTTTATTAATAAAATGTTTTGCTGTTCAAAGACTAAGTGCTACCAAAGTCATATACTTTGTATGGGGCTTTGGTGATAGGCCAGGGTACCACATGTGCTGATTGGTGCTCTTTCATAGTAAAACAGCCTTATGAAAGCAAAAATTGATTGTGAAACAGGGGCATGCCAAGTATCATAGGCAGTTAGCTCTTTGCCAACTGTAGAGACTCAGAGAATGGAATTTAGAGTGTTTTTTTAGGGAAGGGGCAATGAACACTTTGTGCCTGAAAGATCAAATGCTGCTTAGAAAGGTTTGACTGCCCAGAACATAGCAGGGGAAGAAATGGAGACTAAATTCAACCTCTCCAAAGTGGCCACCAGACGAGGTGTGTTTCTTCCTCCAAAAGCGTAAGAAAGCAGGAGAACCCAGTATTGTTTTTAATACTTTTGTTTGTTGTTTTCTAGGTAAAAAAGTATGGATTTGCTAGAAATTGGAACTTGATTCCACTTTCTAAGATCCATTGTCTACATTATCTGCAGCTGAGGGCTTCTACTCAGGTTGCAAGGTGTCTGGCAGTTTTGATTTCAGAAAAGTGTTATTTCTTAGTCTAAATGCAAATAATACATTTCCTTCTGAAGCAAATACACACACACACACACACACACACACACACACACACACACATCTCTGTTTCCTTTTTTGTTTGGTTGATTTTTTTAAAACCAGAGATTCCTTTCATATGATGGTCTAGAAGTAATTTTCTTTTATATGTTCTATTTTGAGCAGAGGGAAAACTGGGAAAAAGAAAAAAAGGCTATCTGAATTTAGATAGGTATAAAATCAAAGAGGAAGAAGTTAGTGTTTAAGGCTAAAATAAGCTGTCCTCTAAGTTATCCCATGATCCTGGAATTGACAGGGTCAATTTTGGTTTCCACAGAGTCCCTTATCAATCATATTCATTTGGAGTTGGGAGATACAATTTGCCTTCTTGAATGTTCTGAGATGTAAGAGCAGTTTTCTTGTTTCATTAAGTCATTTCTTCAGCATTAGGGCTGATTTCCCAAATAGCCATTTTTATTTGGTAAAAATAAAGTTTGGAAGAGAAAGGGAATGACATGAGATTTGTAGATGAGATTTTTATTATTTTGTTATTTTTATTTTTGTTTTGTTATTAATATTACTCAATATGTGGTTGCTTATAATGTATTCACAAAGAAATTTAGAAATGGGAGGTATTCCTTAAAACAGATTTCATATTTTTAGAGTAACTTCTAGAGTCCCTAGCATACTTTCCTAGGTGATAAATACATGGCTGAAAAGCCAAGCTCGTATTGAAAGTGTAGACACAACTTAATGACAGCAATGTTCATCATCCCTTTCTGTGCGCATGCATCTTTTAGATTTCCTGCATGTGAAGTATAATGCCTGGTGGCTGCAAATCAACTTTGACCAAAGAGAGGATATTATTGATCACAATTTTTAAATGGCTTATTCAAGATAACACTACCTTTACAGTTTACTTTTATCAAGTGGAAGCATCTCAGAGCCGCCGTCTATTTTATATTTACGTTTGTAGACAATGGGTGCCAAGTTTGTTATTTTACAAAGCTACAAGCATACCTTTGTCAATGGCTACTAATACTTGAGATCTGAGGCGCTTATGTGAGTAAATAAGAAGAAAACCCCACACTATCCACAATATTCTGATACAGAAGGGGGAAAGAGTATTTTATAGACTGAAATTGGCCAAATAATCGATGAACTCAATCAAATTAATTCAATCATGGCCCAAAACTTCCTTGCCTCTTGCCTCCCTGAGCTGACATCATCCCACCTGCACCTGACCAACACATGCACATGAGCTTCCGTGCCTCCTGCTCCTGGGCATCAGGCAGGTGGACGTGCTCTGCTGAACAGTAGCCCATGAACAGTAGTTGCCAACTACTGGACAGCTGGTGGGAGGAGCAGGGATTCATGGCTAAAGGTCAATTTATTTTCAAATATACTTTTTAGATCAAGCAACACAGACTTCTTCTGGAAAATCTGATGGTACACAGGTCAGCTTATTCTGATTGCATTTCAAGTGGAAGCCACAAATCCTACCACATAATTCTGCCCATTGTATGCCTCACATTCGCATTCTCAATTGGATGTCAACCCGAGCTTGTGAAGGTTACGATAGCTAAATGTATTAAGTGCTTAGTATGCCCTGGACATTGTTCTAAGTGTTTCCCATATATTACCGTATTTAATCCTCACAGTAACACAAATAATCTTGTACACTTCTTATGCCCAACTTATAATGAGTTTGCTGGAGCTCAGCTGGGGTATCTGCCTAGGATCACACAGTAAGTGTGGAGTAAGGATTCTCACCTGGTTTCAGTGCCCATCACCTAAGGGTGTGGTCTAGCCTTTTCATAAGGTTCAGCTCTTAAGTTAAAACCTAGTCTCTTTAGAAAGCCCCTGGTAAATGTGAAGAGGGCCAAATTAAAGGTAAGCTACAAACTTTCAGGCGAACCACACTCAACAATACTCTTCATGTCATTCAGACATAACAGAAAAGTTTGCCAGTGTTGTTGTTGAATGTGCACAGGCCTTGGGGTTTGTATCCTCTGGTCTTCTCAACATGGTTTTAATATATCTCTTTCAGAATGAAGTGTCTATGTTGAAAAATGAGGTGGCCCAGCTGAAACAGTTGTTGTTAACACATAAAGACTGCCCAATAACAGCCATGCAGAAAGAATCACAAGGATATCTAAGTAAGTCACCGACTTTTTCACTTTTCTTTAGTGTCCAACTTTTTTGCCACTAAGTTTGCCCTGAATTTGATTGAAAGAGCAAAAATGAAGTGTAGACTGTACTTCCAGGCAGATATACTAGAATTCTTGAGTGGCTGCCAGACTATTTTCCAAGGAGATCCCTTTTTCCTGACCCCTATGCAACACCATGCCCACCACCTCCTGATAATTTCTGGCTACAACTTACCTGACATTTCAAAGTATTGAAAAAAAATACCAAATTCCAGTTTTGCAGCTGGTAAGAAAAGAACCAGCTGCAGCCCAGGTACCAGTGGCTTAGCCATCTCCTTCAGAAATACATGGGCTGGGAACCAGGCCTTGGATGAATCATATCCAGTGCCTCCAGATACACTGCATGTTACTCACTGGGCTGAAAAGCTGGTGACCTGGCCTCAGTTTACCAATAAGTAAAATGGACCCCTTCTTTCAGACCCCAGTTTCTGCATTTGGAGTCCAGTCGGTTAAATGATAGTTGAGTAGGGATGGTGGGAGGTGCAGGGATTCATGGCTGAAGGTCAATTTATTTTCAAATAATTTTTTAGATTGAGCAACACAGATTCTCCCACCACATGTGAGTATTTTTCCACATTTGATATACGGATGGCTATTTAAAAAGACAAGGTGGGGAAGTTCACATGACCATGACTTAAACACAGCAAATCATTTTACTGATACAGAAAGCATGGCTTTGCTCGTAGCTATAAACTGGAAAGGCACAGCATTGTGACAACAGTTGAAAATAAAGCTTTGAAATTAACTTTCAGAAGAAAATGTGTGAACCTTCTATTTCAAGTAAATATCTAGTACTGTGTCTCTGAGGAGTCCATAAGTCCATACAAAAAAGACCTATATTGGTGTGTGTGTATGTGTATGTGTTGTCTTTGTTTCCGCCCTAGGTCCGGAGAGTAGCCCTCCTGCAAGTCCTGTCCCAGCTTGCTCCCAGCAACAAGTCATCCAGCATAATACCATCACTACTTCCTCATCGGTCAGCGAGGTGGTAGGAAGCTCCACCCTCAGCCAGCTCACCACTCACAGAACAGACCTGAACCCGATTCTTTAAAATGCACCATCAGACCTGGCCTCCAAGAAGAGCTGTAGCATACCATGCGTCCTTTCTTTTAAGGGCATTTTTAGAATTAACTCAGACCTGGAAGACTCCTCAGCCCTTCAAAGACTGGCTTTCATTTTTATAGTTATTATGGAAATGTTGTCTTTTATACTTAGTTATATAAGAAAAAAGGGAGTTATGCAATTAATATCTATCAGCTTGGGAAACGCTTTGGTGCTTTTCTCCAATTTCCTGGTACCAGTTACTTGTTTATAAACTGAACCTTTTCTGTATATAGCCATGGTTTCATTCATATCAGCCCAACCCTTTGCCTGCAACATTGAATCTTGTTAAACCACAGCTTTTATCCAAAATGAGGCATACCTAGATGTCAAGTAAGATAGATCCAAGGTAACTGGGTAGGAAAACTTTTGACATCTTAACTCATGTTGAGTTTGTGCTGTGGTGTCACCAGAATCCCAGATAAACACGCAGCCTTTCCCACCATCTTTTTTCTTACTATAAAGTATTATAAGATCCACTGATGTCCAAATAATACCACTGAGTATCCCTTCACCTCTCCTTCCCTCGGTCCACTTGCTCGAATGCCCAGTTTTCCTCTCCATTTCCACTTTTTCTTGGGCTCCCTGTTTACTCTTCATTTTTACTTTCAATTGTTTTATTTTTTTCCCTTTAGCATTGCATGTGAAAAAGAAAATGATGTTTAAAGAAAAAACAAAAAAAAAAAAGCAAACCTCCAAAGCGTGGACCTAACCATTGCTTCACTTACACGTCACCCACAGCTGGAGTTCATTCAACTCTTGCTTTTCACAAAATAGTAACCACAAGATGTTTAATGTGCCTGATTTAATGTTTTTAATAATCAGAGCAAATAAAAGGTGGTTTAGTTATAAGTGAAGCACGGTTGGATACCAGCTGGGGAGACACTAGGGAAGGGAGTTTTGTAAGCCTTGATTGTGAAAGTCCAAATTTTGATGTGGGGATATAACATGACACCCTTGAATTGCAACCGGTTTTATATGGCCTGTCTGTAACAGTGAAAATCCATGTACTATATAATAATTCAGAAGGGCTCTATTCACTACACACAGATTATATGGTTCAATCATCAGCTGCTAATAGTCTAAGATTTATATTATTTTTTTTCTTAAGCCTATAGAACTGGCTTTGCTGTTCTGGGGGGTGAAAATAGACTAACTACTGGAGAAACAAAAAGAGAAAGAAAACCCAATGTTCCCATAGGGGCACTTTCAGCCTTCCCATGACAGTTAAGGCACGCTTTGACTGCTGAAGGAGCCCCATGGATGAAGCACAGGCTACTTCTCTCTTTGTCTTTTTTGAGACAGGGTCTCACCCATCACCCAGGCTGAAGTGCAGTGGTGCGACCATAGATCACTGCAGCCTCAACCTCCTGGGTTCAAGCGATCCTTCCACCTCCACCTCCCGAGTAGCTGGGAACACAGGCTCACACAATGTATTTTATTTTTATTTTAGAATAAAAGATGAGCTGTCCCTTATGTTGCCCCGCCTGGTCACAAATAATCCTCCTACTTCTTCTTCCCAAAGTGTTGGGATTATAGGCGTGAGCCACTGCACCCAGCCTTCTTCACTTTTCTGAATTATTCTGATTTATTTTCAACAACTTTTTAAAACATGCCCATGATACAAAGCAGATAGTCCCTGAACCACAGTCGTGCCTCCTTGAAACAAGCCATTCTACTGTGCTAATGTTTTAATATCGCATCTCACAAATATCAGGGGTGAATGTTTCTCCCTAGCAGTCTAGGCAGGTGCTGGTGTTTCATCTCCATTTGAATGCTTGAACTCTTAACGTGTGTGTGTGTGTGTGTGTGTGTGTGTGTGTGTGTTCATGAGTTTTAAAAGAACAGTATTTTACAAAAGGTGTAGCTTTTATAAGAGTTCAGAAAACGGAAGGATGTGTTTTTTTCTCTCACTATAGTATAAGAATCTATTTTGGAGAAAAAAAGAAAATATGAGGGTCTCGAAGCATGATTTTTATATAACTAGTTTCTGTTTTATCTAATAACTTACTTTTTAAATCAATATTTATCAACAATTTTTTCCGTGTATGCAGTGCTTTCAAAAGATGGTTTTGAGTGTCCAGTGAAACTTATGACTTGGATATATAGTTGAAGAATCAAAACAAAAGCAAAAAAAAGAAAAAAGAAAAAAAGCAAATGAAAGAATTTTTTATTATATTTTAGACAAACATATCATTTTCAAGTATTTTAAATACTGAATTCATAGTTGTTGTTTTTTAAATTCCAGCATGGTTTAATCTGACTGGCTTCCTAAGAAATATTTAAGACTTAGCTTTAAAAAGAAGTTAGTATTCATATCTCTGTTTTGAAATCAAAAATAATATTTCAAAATTCCTTCTTAGGACCATCTGTCTCCCCTCCCCCCACAAAAAGGAAAAAGAGTGCATTAAAATGTTTAGTTGGGTTTTTAAATTTTTATTTTATGTTTTGCTTTGTTTTAAGTGAACAATTTTTCTTTCTTTCCTGCATGCGTAGCACTTAATAAAATGGATTTTTTAAAAATCCACTAGTAATATCATATCCAGGGAGTGACTGTCACTACAATGATGGTTTAGTTTACTTCTGTTCCACCTTTTGATTGAAATATTTAGTTGTTAGGCTGAAAGCCTCTGCAGTTAAGAACGTGCCTGAGTTTTCTCCGTTCAGCAACTTGACAGTTTGACTGATGTGCATTATATATAGCTCAATTATGTCTGTTTTTTATGCTAAGTAGGAAAACCAACCACACACATTAGCAAACCGGCCTCAACATATAATTAGAATAAACTGTCTTCTTGTTCTACTCAGGGCCTTTAGGTGTGCTCATTCACGGTATGGAAATACAGTAAATGAAAGATTCCAACTAGTTGTCAGTGCTTCTTGAAATCCCAAACAGAAAGATACCCTGGTCAAATCCAGCACTTGGCTTATCAGTATTAACTCTTTTCCCTAAAGACCCAGCCATCACCAGACAACAGAATAATCAATCTGCCTAAAAATCCCTCCTCCTTGTCCTGTATTTTTGCCTATTTGGGAGAGTATCTTTGTACTCCATTCTCCTCCCCCAACCAGTTACTGGGTCACCCATCCATGTGTTTGCCAATCAGTCATTCATGGCCTTCAGAGCACCCGTCCTAAGGAAGGAAAATCCCACTGCACTGCCTCTCCCCATTCCTGTGTGGTTTTCTTGATCTGTGAGATCTGCCTCTGAGGTCACTGCCAGTCTCCCTGGGAACTTCTACAGTGCCTCCCCTGCCTTATGTGATGGGAGTTAACAACTCAGACAGGTACACCTGAGAGCATTTCTACCAGGTGAATTCTCAAGTGGAGGTGTCCACATCTTAATTGTTTCTCCTTGACACATTTCTCAGTCCACAATGCCAGGAGAGGTACAGTGAAAATCCCAGCCCTGGATGAATGTACTAATTTTAAAGCCAGGTGTGAAGTCGGATGTTTTCCCGTTACACTACTACTCACCCCTCTCCTGCCCCCACATCAATGTTTGCGAGTCACGGTCTTAAAAGAGCCTGTGGGAGACAAGCAGCTTGTGTGCTCTCACAGTATATATTACAGTGATGAGGGTGACTTAGAGCAAATACTCTTCAGAGCCTATGTAATCAGCGAAACAAAATGGAGAGCATATTCTGATAGAGGGGTGTCGATGGTGAATGTTCTAGTGGTTGTTGCCTGTTAAATAAATTTTTAGTGTGTAAGTTGAGTTTGTCATTAAAATCATAAACCAGCTGTGGTAACAGACAAGCCTTCAGCTGGGGGGTTTTAAGCCTCGGTAACTGCTATAAAACTAGCCATCCAGTTAGGATAGAATGTGTTTCTTTCTGGTTAAAAAAAGAAAAAAAAAAACCATCTAAGAAAATATATATGTATGTATGTGTGTATACAGTGGAATTCAAGGACCAAAGCAAAATTTGAACAGGAATCTATTAATTTAGAATTTTATAAGATATTTATTAATAAATGTTATTTTTAAACATTCCATTTGAACAGTATTCTTCTGTAGGATCTACTTTGTTTTTAAAGTGTTAGTCCATAATAAACTACTATAGTTGTGTGTATTTTCATTTTTTCAGGGTTTCAAATGGCTATTCTCCACCATTTGGTGGAAATGTTTGCTTAGATCTCTGTGCATAGACATTTCAAGGATTTTTATTGCTCTGTGAGTTATTTTTTAATCAACATTCTGAGCAGTTTTTTTTTTAAACGTTTATTTCTTTTTTCATTTTTAAAGTAAGCTCTTTCATTTAGGAAGCAGAGTTCAGCTAAAGGGAATCAGTAACTATAACTGGAACAGATTTCTTGTAGAAGTATAAAAAACAACTTCATCTCTGCCTCTCTCCACCCCATCCCAATTTCCTAGAAAGCCTTGCACTATTCAGCTCCCTTAGTGCTTTGTGTCCCTTCCTGAACAATATGCAGTAGCTTTAAGCCATTCAAGCTCCATTATGCAGTGTATCTGAGAAGGGAAAGGAAACAACCCATTTAAATTTGAATAAAACCGTGCCTATGCGAACAGTAGCAATTTAGAATCTCTTTTCTGCTTTTAAAATAATTTATATTTTAAAATTGCACTTTAGCTTTTTGATCTCTTTCTATTTCTCCCGTTCTCTTTCTAACCTCTTCTCTGTCCTCAAACTTGCCTTTGCTGTCCTTTCCAGTGCCCCCGACCCTTCCTCCAAGGCTCTGAGCTGCATCATTTAAAATACTTTACAGGTATTTGCACCAGGTACATTTATGTGCGTTCATTGGTAGCACAGCTGAGACCTGTGTCTCACGTCAGCCTAGGTGAAGCCTACCACAAGAATGCCAAGGAGAAGAGCCAGTACACGATATGGGTTTATACTTTTTATCCCTGTATTCATAGCATGTTTTTTTTTTTTAATGTTATATTATGCAACAGATGTGAGGCAGCAGCTAAGCTATACTTAAGAATTTTCTCTCATCTTCCAAACCAAAGTGTCCTGAATAAGCCAGGAGACTTATTCTTTTGTGCATTCTGGTGCACATTTGACTGTTGTCCTAGCCATAGACTCTCTGAGGCCACTGAAACAACAGTGGCCCTATCGGTTTCATTCCTAGGTCTCAAAAATACAATGTTGCCTTGTAACGTAATTAGGGACAGCACCTCTCTTTCACAATTGCAATCTAAGGTAGGATAAGATGACACAGCAGCAATAAACTTACAAGTTAAATTCAATACCAAAACAAACACAAAGAAATTTAAAAAACAAAAAACCTAGCTCGTCATATTGTGAAAACGAAAAAGTGTATGTCCATTCAAAATATTTTACTATTTCTTGTGGAGCTTTTCAGTGATGTAATGCTTGTAGCCAAATTGCTTAAAGAGTGTTTATATATTTTTTTCCTTATAAATTGTCTATTTTTTAAGAAAAACTATTTAACCACAAGCTGAAGTGGGGGGTAAGGCCAAATTGCCAACATTTGTTAAAAGATTAATACTCTTAAGTGGCACTCTGATACCTTTCCAAGCTTATCATCAGAAAGGAATCAATAATTACCAACTGTTGTATTTAGACCAACTTACAGTATCTAGCTCATTAGAAGCCAGAATCTAGAAAGCTCCTTATAAGCCGTTTAAGATATTCTTACATTGAGCTTCATATTATAGAGCTTTATAGGATTGATTTTTTACAACAGAATAATTTAGCCTCAGGGCTGAGAATGTGGAAGCTGAATAAATTAGCTTTAAATACATCATTAAAATCTTATGCACAATAAGCTCATTAGATTCTAGTTTTCTCCTTTAGAATACCAATGCCACAGACACTACAGCCGATCATGAAAGGTATCAGTTGTGCTGAGTGGAGGGGTGTGAGAGAAAGGACCCTTCCCAACCAGCAGCCAGTAGAAAATACAACCTACTCACCATTTTTCCTTCTAAGTTCTGCTAAATCACATCTGCCTCACAGAGAAAGGAGTGTTGCCTTTGAGAACTGTCTTGGAGAAAAGATAACCTTGAAATGTTCTCTCTAGAGAGGACATAGGGTTTGGGCTCCTCTGAAAAGGCCCAGAAAAATAGCTCAGTTCAAACACAATGTTCTAGGACAATTGGAATATAAATGTTGTCCAAAAATACAATTAAAAGAAAAAAGTTTAGCACTGTGTAAAGTAAGTGTTAACTGAGGAAGTCCCAAAAAAGGTGCTGTCACTTTAAGTTCTGGACTTGGGGGTTGTTATTTGTAAACAGCAAAGCATTTGTGTGTGTTTGTCTATTTGTAAAGCAACCACCTTCCTGATTGGAAGGAGAAAAAAGGGGTACATACATGTAAATACTTGCTGCAGCATTTACTATGTTTAATTTTGTGTTAAGTTTTTTGTTGCATCATGAACGCATTTATTGTTACCAATGGACAATAAGTTCATTAAGACTGTTCAACTAGGCCAGATTTTTACATCTCTTTCTAGCAAGAAGAGACAAGATTTTGTGCATTTGTACAAATGTTAATATCACTGCAATTCCAATATAATAAAGCACTCAAATACAAATAATATATGTCATCTTTGCATGATGAAATTTGGGGTTGGGGTAATGACTTCTGTTCCTCACATAGCCTTGTCAGAGGCATGCGAACCAGAGCAACTCCATCTTGAATAGGAGCTGGGTAATATAAGGCTGAGACCTACTGGGCTGCATTTCCAGATGGTTATGGCATTCCTTTTTTTTTTGAGACGGAGTCTTGCTCTGTGTCCCAGGCTGGAGTGCAGTGGCGCAATCTCGGCTCACTGCAACCTCTGCCACCCAGGGTCAAGCAATTCGCCTGCCTCTGCCTCCCAAGTAGCTGGTGCTACAGATTTGCGCCACCATGCTTAGCTAATTTTGTGTATTTTCGGTAGAGATGGGGTTTCACTCTGTTAGCCAGGATGATCTCTATCTCCTGACGTTGTGATCCGCCCACCTCGGCCTCCCCAAGTGCTGGGATTACACCCTGAACCACCGCGCCCAGCCTGGTTAAAGGCATTCTTAGTCAGAGGATGAGATAGAAGGTTCGCACAAGATACAGGTCATAAAGACTTTTCTGATAAAACAGTTTGCAGTAATGAAGCCAGCTAAATCCCACCCAAACCAAGATGGCGACAAGAGTGACCTCTGGATGTCCTCACCGCTACACTCCCATCAGCACTGCGACAGTTTACAAATGCCATGGCAATGACGGGACGTTATCCAACATGGTATAAAAAGGGGAGGCATGAATAATCCACCCCTTGTTTAGCATATCATCAAAAAATAATGATAAAAATGGGCAACCAGCAGCCTGGAGACTGCTCTATGCAGTAGCCATTCTTTTACTCCTTTACTTTCTTAATAAACTTGCTTTCACCGTACAGACTTGCTCTGAATTCTTTTTTGCATGAGCTCAAGAACCTACTCTTGGGATCTGGACCGGGACCCCTTTCCGATACCAGTCTCATTCATGACTTGTAAGCCAAAGCTTACCCGTTCAGGGTCTCCAGTATCTAGGGACAAGAAATATCAGACTTTCTCCTTCCCAGACCAGCACTACATTCCCACTGCCTCTTCTATCCAGCTTCCCAACTGAGGCCACTAATCTAACACATTCACAGTGGTTTGGCCACACAACTTCATTTCACTCTGAGTTTGGGATTAGCAGATTTTAGCAGTCATGAAATACAGGCAGCCTAAGGTCATGTTCCAGCTATGTCTAGGAACCAACAATCACATGCTGGCTTCTCAGACAATCAAATCCTGGGGTTCTTTGCTTGATCTTCAGGGAAGTCCTAAAGGTAGTCTTAGTCCGTTTATGTGTTCTGTTAGATATTTCCCTTCGTTTCTTCCTCCTCTTGCTTTTATTCCTTGTTTTTTGTTAGTCATTCTCCTTTTCCTCTTACATTCAATAGCTGATCCATCAGCAAAATCAGAATCCAACCATCATGCAGCACCAATCTTACTGTTATGCCCTGTCTAAGCCATCAACATCTCTTACCTGGATTACTGCGATAACCTCCTAACTGCCAAACAGAGGGAGCCTTTGAAAATGGATGTCATACCATGTCCCCTAACTGCTCAAAACTCTGCAAGGGCTTCTCGCCTCACTCAAATCAGACTAAAAGCCACAGTCCTTCCACCACCCCCTTTAAGTTCTGTAGCAACCCAACATGACCCACCCCCACCCCATTCATTGCCTGAGCTCACATCCTACTATTTCTCTTCCCTTTCCCCTTCTCCAGCTTCACTAATGTCTTTGCAGTTTCACAAACATTGGAAGCGCCATCCACCTGGAAGCCTTTTCACAAGCTGTCCATTCCCTCTACCCAGAAGATTCTTCACCCCAATATCAGCATAGCTTACTACCTCTAGCATCTTCCTATCAGTAAAGCCTTGTCTCAGCTTCCTATACAAAATTACATCACTTGTCTGCCTTGCCCAGACTGTATTTTCTATAGTGTTTACTGCCACCTACCATAATTTATATTTCCTCACTGTTTTTGTTGCCACCACAAAAGCATAGGTATTTTCTACTTTGTTTAAACTTGAGACTAAGCTCTAGGACAGTGGACACACAATGGGACACAACAAACATTTCTGGAATGGATGACTTGGACTTTGCTATCTTCCTCCTATTCTCTGAGCATTCCTATACTTCCACCTGTCCCGGCAGCCAAAGCAGCTGTATTTTAAAACCAGTACCAGGATATGTGGTCGGACACATAGCCTAGCGGTGGGAGAAGATATTTTAAATTGGCACAGAAACAATTGGGGGAAATGATCACTGTTCTGATAGCAATCCCATCTGTTAACATTTACAGGTAGACCCCTCAGTATTCTGTTAGTTCCCAGGAGTGTCTTTCTAATGCCCATTCCACACTCATTTGCAATTTCAAAAGCCATTACTATTGACTAAAGAAAACTGTTATGATCCTACATTTGTACTTCGAATGCAGCCAGTTCTAATCTCCATCCTACATCTCATCCCTGTGTGTCCCCGGAGCTTCGCAGTGTTCTTGATCTTACACTTGCTGTTGTGGCTGGTAACTGGTAGATTACTAGATCACATTTTACTTTTGCTTTACATATTCCTTTATCCAACAAAAATAATTTTTTATCAAGTCGACCTGCCTTGTGTTTTGAGACCTAAATATGCTTATTAAGAGATTGTAAACAAATATGGAGCAACGATGGGGCCTCTGTTTTTTTTTTTTTTTTTGAGACGGAGTTTTCGCTCTTGTTACCCAGGCTGGAGTGCAATGGCGCGATCTCGGCTCACCGCAACCTCCGCCTCCTGGGTTCAGGCAATTCTCCTGCCTCAGCCTCCTGGGTAGCTGGGATTACAGGCACGCGCCACCATGCCCAGCCAATTTTTTTTGTATTTTTAGTAGAGACGGGGTTTCACCATATTGACCAGGATGGTCTCGATGATCCACCTTGACCTCGTGATCCACCCGCCTCGGCCTCCCAAAGTGCTGGGATTACAGGCTTGAGCCACCGCGCCCGGCCGATGGGGCCTCTTTTTAAAGTAATTGCAAACAAGCTACTTGGATAGACCTGCTCCCATGGCAGTAACGTTGACTTTATCAAACCAGCCATAAAAATTAGGCTGCAAAAGAGTGGGGGAAGACCAAGTTTAAATATATAAAGATAGAGTCTGGATTTAGGCTTCCATACTTCAGAAGATACTTCTTTTTGGCAACTGTAGATGGCTTTTCGAAATGGCTGAAAGGGTGGATAAATTATAACATCTGAAAATTGTTGTCTGTTAGCTAGTAGACCTAGCAAAACATTATTATTGAAAATTATTATATTTAAAACCAGAAAGAGAGTGAGTTTGGGATAATCCACCCCTTGTTTAGCATATCATATTTAGCTGGTTGTAAAAATGAGCAACCAGCAGCCCTGGGGACTGCTCTATCTATGCAGTCGCCATTCTTTTATTCCTTTACTTTCTTAGTAAACTTGCTTTCACTTTACAGACTTGCCCTGAATTCTTTCTTGCACAAGCTCAAGAACCTACTCTTGGGGTCTGGACCGAGGACCCCTTTCATGATATGCTAAACAAGGGGTGGATTATCCGAAACTCGCTTTCTTTCTGGTTTTAAATCTAATTTTCATCTTCTATATTTCAAATATTGTGTCTTCACCAGCATTGTATTTCCTCGCACCCAACTGGAGGCTGAATTACAGAAATTGTCAGCAATCTTCTATAAATCTTTTCACTCAATATTACTCTAACATATAGATCCAACAGGCTATAAAAGGTCTCCCCTAAGTCACTTGCACTTGTACTTTCTCAGAAGGAGAGCTGCCTACATGTTCATTTAAATGAATCAAATAGGAAGATTCTAGTTCATGCATAACACGTTCTTATTTTTCAACACTCTTACAGCAAGAAAATTGTTGCAACCATCTTAGACTGATTGTTTTATTGCATATACACAGGACAAGTCCTTGATATATTATTAGTACATTTGAGTTATTCTAAATAGAGCATTCTCTGTTTAAATCTGTCCGCCAACTTTGATCTTGATTGATTCACCTCCTAGTCAAAGTGGATTTGCTTGAAGAAAGAGAAACCTTATCAAGCAGGCGCAAGTGACAGGAGATTTCTTGTAAGGGTGTAAAGGGTAGCTAGTGGAGCTCAACCAGGCACTGTGGCAATTATCATAAGGAGGCTTCCAGAAGGTCATTCAATGGCTAACCTTCTGGCTTGTCTCTGGCTCTGAGGCCACATGGTTTCTCACTCTGCTCTGTGCTTGCTGCTCTCTCTGTGTAAATTGATTTGTATACTCACTCAACTGCTACTATGTTGGCTAATCATTTATTCTCCAAAACAATAGCCTCACCTCCCCCCAACCCCAGCATATCTATGGGCTTCCAATTCAAGCGCCAACCAACTCATAATGCCTCCATCTTTCTATTCTAATTTTCCAGGAAAGAGAATCTGACTGGCCATATTGGATCAGGCTTGTATCCCTGGTCCAATCAGCTATGTGTGGGGAGGCAGGGTTACATGTTCCTACTTCTGGAGACAGAGCAGGATTTTCAGAAAGGGAGTGAGGAGAAATATGATTGCTAAAAAAAAAAAATCATTGGTGGTTCTAAAGCCACCTCATAAAACTAGTCACTTTCCCTTAAAACCTACCAAGAGATTAAAGTACAGTGAGGAGACTAGCACAAAACCGACACCTAGTAGACGGTAACAAATATTTGTTGAATGAATGAATGGTTAATGACACCTCGGGCTTTTTGTTTGTTTTGGGGGGAATGGAGTTTCACTGTTGTCCGTAGGCTGGAGTGCAGTGGAGCGATCTTGGCTCATCACATCCTCTGCCTCCCGGGTTCAAGTGATTCTCATGCCTCAGCCTCCCAAGTAGCTGGGATTACAGGTGCTCGCCACCACACCCAGCGAATTTTTGTATTTTTAGTAGAGACGGGGTCTTACCATGTTGGCCAGGCCAGTCTCAAACTCCTAACCTCAGGTTAGCCACCTACCTGGGCCTCCCAAAATGCGGGGATTACAGGTGTGAGCCACTGCTTCCCACCCTATGAATTCTTGTTTTATTGAAAATTTGGAAGTGAAGCAAATAGAATATTCATTGAGGATTACATAAGTGATTTTACAAAGCTAAGGATTTTGTGGATGTAATAGCTTAGCTAGTAGTCTATAAAACCCAGAATACAAAAGTTAACCATCAGCAAGACTGAGATTTGATTTTGCCATGTTTTATAATGATGTACCACTCTCTTACTTTAAACTGATTTTACACACATGCTTTCCAAGAAAGACGACTGCTATGTTGTTCTTATAGACTCATAGGTGACTCCAACATTAGTGTTTGTCAGGATGTTGGCACAATGTCTCTCTAGGATGGGGTCAGGAAACACTCTTGTCCCCAAACTCCCTCCAGGTATTATATTAGCTATCTTAATAAGCCTTTATGACAAGGGAACAGGACAGTTCCTATCAACAAGCCTCCAAGAAAGCAATGAGTATTGCTATAAAGAATGGGAGAACAAGCGCTTAACAAAGAATTTAAAACCCTGGAGTAAAAACTAATAGTTCTGCATTTTAATACCAAATTGTCTACGGATTTCCTTTATGACCTAAACAAACACAGATCTTGGTTCTTTGTCTCCTTTGTCAGTATAAACATACTCAGGGTGAAGTGGGCATAATCTCTGCGGTGGCTTTCTATGGAACGCTGCCCAACGCCATAACTACCTCCTCTGGAGAGTTTCTCTTCTCCCAACTCCATCCAGTTGGCGTCTGCAAGAGCTTCCAGAACCATATCTCCAGGCTTATGTTCTTAGTCTAATACTTGGCCCTTAGCTCACAATAGAATCATCAATCCCAGCAACTAGATATTGGGACAGAGAACCTAGAGAGCTGGGATTTCTGTCTGGCAGCTGAATCTAAAAGATGCAAAACTTGGGAGCTGCCAGAAGTCATGTTTCCATCAGGCAAGGGAACTCGGTAGCAAGAGAGAGAAGTCAAGTCAACGCAGCAGGTATAGAAGGAAAAGGCAGAAAGAGTGTTCCGGAAATGCCCATTTTCTGTTTCAATGATTCTTCTTATCACTTTTTTTTTTTTTTTTAAGAGACAAGCTCTCACTCTGTTGCCAGGCTGGAGTGCAGTGACATGATCATGGTCACAACCTCCTGGGGCTCAAGCAGTCTCCCACCTCAGTCTAGAGTAGCTGGGACTACAGGTGCACCACCATGCCTGGCTAATTTTTAATTTTCTTTTTTTTAGATACAGGATCTTGCAATGTTATACAGCCTGGCTCAAACTCCTGAGCTCAAGTAATCCTCCCACCTTGGCCTCCTAAAGTGTTGGGATTACAGGCATGAGCCATGGAGTGCAGCCTTGTGCAGGCAGTTCATATTAGCTCACTGCAACCACAACCCTCCTCGAAACATGGTTTTACTATAAGATAGCCCAAGGTCCTTCTAATAAATGTCTCCTTTTGCTTTCATTAGTTTAGATGGGTTTCTATCGCTTAGAAGCAATAGAGGTCTATTCATAAAGTGACCATAAGAAGCCACTGGAAGACCATCTTCGGACCTTCTAGTCTGTATTACATTGGCATAGGAGAGGAGATGTGAAGTTGCCCAGTCAATGCAAGGACATGCAGCTCACACCCATTCCATACATCAGAGCATTATCATACTTGAAGAGAACATGCCATAGAGGTGGCTCCCTGGACCACCAAGCTGTGTGTGGTATAGAATACCCACACCTATTTCACAGACAACGAGTTAAGTGTAAGTTATTCTTCTTAAGGAATATTTGCAGAACTAGCATTATAGTTGCCTACTTTGATGAATGGATAAAGGACTCCAAGGTAATGCTTTTCATTCCCTATGTGTCCTTAGGTACATAATAAAGTAGAAAAAAAAAAGTATGAGGAATACTTTTGACTACCAATACAAGACAACCCAATTTCCAGTGGCTTAAACAAATAGGAGCTTATTCTTCCTGCATAGTAGGAAATCTGGAGATAGGGCCTTTGGCACAGATCTGGAAATCGTACCAGCAGCTCTGTGGCGCTATTAACCTTTCGGTGATGCTGGTCATCTCCTGAGCACACGATGGCTACTGAAGCTCTACAACACGTCGCCAGTGAAAGCAGAAGAGGGGGAAGAATCAGTACCAGACACTTCCTCTTTTGTCCTCTTTTATTGATAAAAGAAAAATTTTCCTGAAACCACTACTCTCACCCCTGGCCAGAACTGGGCAATTTGGCCACTCTTTGCTTTAAAACAGGCTGAAATAGTAGGGGATGGACTCACCATGCTTCCTTAGACCCATGCTTCGCAATTAGTGTGCTATATTGAGGAAGGCCTACCGGTTACACAGTATTTCCATGTAAAACTGATCTGCTCATTTCTTGGGAAGGCTGGAGTTTCCCAGCTGGTTGTTCATGGCTATAAGCACACTCTTCTAGAGCTCCTTAGGAGGAGGCAGAAATGAGTGGCATCCAGTGACGTCCCCTGTGGTCTCTTCAGATGATGATCACAGGGAGAAACGTCTGATACTTGCTGGCCATATGGGAGCATGTCCCACCTGGACATGCACTGGGGCAGCCAGCTTCAGGGCCTGCAGTGATGTTTGGGGACAGGTGGCCTGTGGTGCCACCAAAGAGGTTTCTACAGTGTCCAAGGAGGAGACTGTACCACCCACAGTGTACTCATTAAGGGTTAGGGATCAAGGAATTTAAATGGGAGTTCTGGGGGCCCATCTCTGATTTCAGCCTTCACCGGTGTCAGAAACTTCTGTCCATGTGCAACTGACATGTCATTTTAGTAGCATTCAATCTACCTGCAGGCTGGTGACACATTCTGCAAATTAGAGCTTCATTGCAATTTTTTTTTAAAGTAGATACAGGGTCTCACTAAGTTGCCCAGGCAGGCCTTAAACTCCACTTCAAGCGATCTTCCCACCTTGGCCTCCCAAAGTGCTGGGATTACTGGCATGAGCTAGCATGCCCAGCCTCATCATGATTTTTAATCACTTAATATAAAAAGTTTGATTGGACTTGACACACGTTCACATTATCACATGAAACCCTGTATTAGATTTGTCAAGGAATGTTAAACACTTTAAAATAATTTCAACAACTACAAGTTTTGAATGGTTATAAATATGGTTCTAACTTTTTTAGTCAATGATTTTGGTGAACAAAATTGCAATAATCATCAAGAATTATATTTAATCATTTCAACCCTAAAAGCTGATTAGGCAGCTTTTTTTTTTTTAAATCAGCAAACTTGAATTTCTCATTTTAAATATTTAGAAATCTTTTATTTGAAATTTTATACAATTCAGTAATTCATATATTTCAAAATATTTATATTTATTTTTCCTACTGTAATTATATGATATGAAGATAATACAGTAAGGTTTTTTTTTTCTCTAAGCCTCATATCGATGTTTCCAAATCACGCCCTCCCAGGTTAGTAGAGGGTTCTATGCAAATATAATCATTTTCTATGTGGCAATTCATAAAAAATGTTTGGAAGCACTAGCTCAGACCATCTGCCATCCATCCATAGAGGCCGGGCATGTCACAATCCCCAACACATTGAGCTTCCTTTGGCAAAGATGTAGAAATGGACAGCAGCCCAACAGCATCCGCCACAACGGGTTATAAGTGTCCATTGCACTAGATTTGGGGCGTTGATTAACTGTGTATGCTTTTCTCTTCAGCTCTCATTAAAGGCCCGCAAAGACTAGACCTCCTGTTCAAAGCAGTTAAACAGAGCTTCTTCTTGAATAGCCCTTTCAACCTGGAATATGTGTTGGAGAATGGCCCAATTACCTTCAAAATATTGTAACAAAATAACTCCATTTTGAACCAAATTCTTTGCCAACCATAAGCTAAACGTTCTGGCTAAACTGGGAGGGCTACGCTGCTTCAAATTTCTTTGCCATTTTCCAGCGTCTGAGAACAGAAAGTGTAAGAGCCATACTAGCTCCATCATGGGGACAGCTGAGTCAGCTTTGATCACCTTAAATTCTGTATTATTTATGGCCCTCACTTTTCAACGTTCGGTGTAACTTGCCCAACATTTATTTAGCACTGACTGTGTGCTCGTACTACTGGGAGTACAACGGCGACTTAGACTTATTGCTGGCCTAGGATGCAGGGAAATGATGTACTGAAACTGGACAGACAAAAGGTCGTGAATATTGGGGTCTTATTCTGGCAAAGTGATTTGTCTAGTAGGGCAGAGTGCTAGAAAGAGTGAAGATGGAAACAAGCAAGATGGTAAAGGTCCAAAGAACTTAAACTCTGTACTGTAGACAACAGGAAGTGGGCAGAGATTTTAAAGCCAGGAACAGTTTGATGATTTTTTTTTTTTTTCCAAACTGATTTGACAGAGCTAATTTTTGAGATTTTTTGTTTTTTTAACCAAACTAATCGGGGAGTAGGGTGAAAAAGCAACATGTCATGTCATATTATAATGGTTTCCCATTTCCAAAGTGCTTTCACACATCCCCTTTCTGGTGCTCTTTAGTTTTCAGCAAATTTATCTGGGCAGGTACCAAGAGAGATACAGCTAGGTAAACTTTCCCTCTAGTCAGGCACATGCTTTCAGAGCAACAAGTAAGAGTGTGAAGTCTGGCTTCCAGCTGCCTGTGTTTGTAGCTTGGCTTTACCACTTTCTAGCTGTCTGATCCTGGGCAAGGTGTTTAAACTCTCTGTGCCTCAGTTTATTAATACGCAAAATGGAGATAATAAGAGCATCTACTGCATAGAATTGCTCAAAAATTAATCAAAAAATGAATACATATATATATATGGCCCTTAAAATGATGCTTAGTCTATAGCAAGTTCTTAAAATTTTATTACTTGTGATATTTTTAATCTCAGAGTTCATATATTTTAGAAATAGGTTACATACATACATATACATATACATATACATATACATATACATATACATATACACATGCATATACACATACACTCTTGCCACATGATTTCCCCCGCTAGAATTAAGATCCGTGGGAAGAGAGTAGGTTGCCATACTTCAGGCCAGCTACGGTAAAATGGTATAGAGTAGTCCCCAATAAATATTTGCTGAATTAATGAACTGTGGATGAGACCATGCTATGCAAACCTTTTTGTCTTCCTTCTGGGCAATCAGAGGGGGAGCATGTTTCCTAAGCTCACTATGTCCAGGTGGGGGCACATGATATGTTATAGCCAATGGAGTGTACTCTGGCCCCTAACACCTCTGCAAGATGCCCTAGACTCATGTCACTCCCCTGACAAGGATCTTGCAGAGGATTCAGGGGACCTACAGGAGGACAAAGGAGCACGAGATGAAAGGCACCTGGATCCCCGAGTCACTACATGTAAGAGGGATGCCCAAGAGAGCTGACCAGCATGGTGGAGTTTATAGAAACAAGAAGTTAACTTCCATTTTATTAATCTACTAAGGTGTTTTTGTTTTGTTTCTAATAGCAGTTAATCTAGTTTGAGTAATGCAGAAGAAAAAGAAAGACATTTACTTTCATGCTTTTTTCTAGCAGAAATAAGCGATAATAGCAAAGTCAGACTTAAAACGGGAAGCAAGCTTCAGAGAGCAGCAGCTGGTTCAAATTTCTCTTCCACAGTGTGAAATCAGAGGCCCAATGTGGTTAAATGACTCAGTCAAGGTCACACAATTGAAACTGGACACCACATCTCCTGATTTCTAGGCCAATGTTTTATTTTGCTTTGTTCTTTCTATTGGCCCTAGCAATTAAATGTATTATTGCCTTCCAAATTGAGTTCATAAAAACAATGAAATAAAAATATTATCTTTTAAAATAAAAAAAAGGAAAAGAAAATGGCATTTAACTGAACCTCAAGTAAATAAAAACTGGCTACAGATTAATTTTTTAATTCATTCAAATGAAAATCTTTCAATATTGTCCCAATTACATGGCCTACTTTGTCTATTTGGGTAAGCAGCCTGCCTCTCAAATCCTGGGAACTTTGAAACAGGAGGCCCAGTTACTACAATAGTCTCTAAATCTAAGCACTGTGCACTAAGCATTAATGGCGGAATGATGATACTCCACTGCGCCTGGGCCAGTTTTTGACTAAATCAAATAGCATTAACTAATAAAAGATTAAAATATTTAGATTCAAATGAGAGAGTTTCCAAAACAATCTCCCAAAGCCACTTAGTTTTATTTATTTTCTAAACAATTTTAAAGTTCTGAACAGCAAAGTAGAGCACAAGTTCATCAGGGATAATAAAAATAAAAATTGCAAAAGAACAATGCATTAAGGAACATTCTTTAAATACACAAATCCCATGAGTCAGTAGAAAGTTTAATTGACATGAAGTCAGCACTCATTGGCCTGAATGCTGGTTCTATCATTGGCTGTTAAACTTGAAAATTAACCTCTCAAGGCCTCAATTATTGCATTTGTAAAATCAGGAAAACAATACGTATCTCATGAGATGTCTATAAGATGTTACATGAACGTCAGCACAGTGCTTAGAAAATGTTAGTTTTGCAACAGTGAGGAAAAGCCCCCATGTTAGCTATAAAACATAACCACTGAGTATGTTGATGGTAGGAAAAGTTCAAAACAGTCAACAATTTCATGGAAGTAGCCAGATCTGTCTTTGGCTAACGTGGATGCTGAAAACCCAGGCTGAAGGGATTCAGAGAGGATCAGGAAGACGACACTTATCCGGCACTCCTGACCCCTGTAAGGCTATTGTCTGTACACTACCATCATTTCCTTACTTGCTGAATCACTGCTCTGTAGAACACTCTATTTCAGTCTTTACCTAACAAATTGCCCTTCCGTACAAGTTCTCCTGCTGGATTATCATCAACTGGAGAACCCAGTCTAATATCCGATGAGTGCCTTAAATACAGAAGATGCTCAATGAAAATTTATTAAACTGCCTGCTCAGCAGCTCACTGGGATTGAATATGTACCTGGCATTGAAAAAAATTGAAATTATACACATCAAGGCAGCTGACATGTTCATGTATAAAGAACCACCAGGTATCATCCATTCCTTGGGCTGGGAGCTACTTACCACTAACACACTGGTAATTCAAACACAGCCATGGGAGTCACTGCCTGATTTTTCCTAATCATTTTCATGGCCCAGAGGCAAGGGGAAGGTTCTGAAAACTACAGTTGACTCTAAAACCCAAAACTCAGTTAATGAGATTTATTTGAAAACTAAAGACAAACTGACAATTTGGCACAGGAGAAAGAAGCCTGTCTCAGAGACAGATTTGAAAAACAGCAAAGGAGAGTATTTGCTACATAATCTCCAGCTACAAACTACAGTATCAGGATCACTTAGATGAAGGGGAGAGAAACACAAAACTCCTAGATTAGTATGTGGCAGCAGTTATACAAGCCAACCAAACATTTGATGATATGGCCATAAGATAAGAGGATAAAGCAATGATCAGAAGAAATGAATGTGATACTTTATGGCCCCACTCTGCACAACTGCACTGATGCATGCCCGTGAACCTGGCCCTGGTGGTCATGGACCAGCCTCATTGGTATCACCTAGGAGCTGGTGAGCCAGGCAGAGTCTCAGGCCCTGCCCCAGACGTAATGTACCAGAATCTGCATTTTAATAGGAACCCCAGGTCATCCATGAGCACCTTAAACTTTGATATCCTTTAGAGTTTCTCCAACAGGTGGCCTTGGTTTGGAGACCTTAGTTATACAAAGGACATAGCAGAAACAGAACTGAAGGCTCTAAGAAGACCACAGACATTCACTGATACGGTGCATGTTTCTCATCCACTCAAAAACGGACTGCCTCCACAGTTTATTTCTAATTCAGCCTTTCTCTGCTCCTTTTTCACTCCTCTCTTCAACACTGGCCTCAGACCTTCTTTTTTACACAGTAACACTGCTTGGTTCTAACGTATGCCTCTGGTCTCCATCAGGAAGAAATATTTTACATGTTGAATGCCTACTTTAAATTTTTTATAAAGTACAACTTATTCTGTTGGTAAACAAAACTCATAAATAGGAATTTCAATAGTCAATTCACCCTTTCCCCCGGAATAGAATCCAGCATTTCAGGTTGCATTTCTCTACCACTTACTCTAATTGAATCCATCTAAGAACATCATAAAAAGTCTACTTTCTGATAGAGATCAGCTAGTTTTCCGAATAACAGAAATCAGAGGAGCTTTTTTCTTTTCTTTTTTTTTTTTTCAGTTGATCAATTATCATGAGAGAAAAGCTTACATTAAATTCATTGGACTGTTGGGGACACCTATGGGATCTCAGAAATCACTGAATTTAGTGACTCTCAAAGTGTGATCCTAGGACCAACAGCAGCTCCATCACCTGGGAACCTGTAAGAAATGCAAAATTACATGCCCTTCCTCAGACTTTTTAAATCAGAAACTCTAGGAGTGAGGCAAGCAAGCTGTGTCTTCACTAGCCCTCAAGGAGACTCAAATTTGAAAACTCCCTGGAGTTTCAAAAACTTCTTTTAACATTGTTAATTTAATATAACCCACCAAGAAGACAAACAGCAAGGGTGCCAAGAAGCTTTCATAGAAAAAACTAGAACATACTGCAAATGTTTCCAGCTAGAATCACGGTTCCCATCCTAAAAGCCAGCCTACTCAAGGGCAAGCCTTGAGGCATTCCATTGTTTAAAGATTTGGGTAGAGGTACTTGTTTCCCAAGGTGGTTTTAATTGATAGGAAACATTGAAATATTTATGTATATGATACTGTTTTCCAAGCTGACACTGTTTTATAATCAGCTAGCCAACTGGAAAATATCTAAAAGGATCCTGACCATTTCTCAGAGTAGCTACAAGGGGTGTTGCTGCTCTCGCTTGAAGGTTTAAAGGAAACGTTCTGCTGCTGGATCATTTCATTTTATTCGTTAACTTGCAGTTTCAGGTTACAAAACACTTAATAATCAGAGTGGTTCTTCTGCATCCTATAGTATATTCAGCTCTTTCAGCTAATGGATACATTTCCACTCCCCTTCCAAGTGTTCACTTTTAAGAAGCATTTGAACTCCACTTTTATATGCAAACAGCCAAATCAAACAATTAGACCGTGGCTGGTTCTCCAGAACAAGGGGGCACAGGTCGGGGCTATGTGACTTTTATGTTCAGGAGTCCATTACACCAGCTACAGGAGATGCACTTAGGTAAAGCACATTATTCTCTAAGAGCTGTCTTTATGACAAGGGAAAAACCAACATCTTAATACCCATCTGCAGTCTCATTATCAAGTTAATCCAATGTTTAATATCAGAATGTATATTAAAGGCATGTTGCTTAGTATAAGCCAAGATCCTTCTTTCTCCTTCCTAGTTTGTTCTGTAGGCCACACAATGCCATCTTAGGAAAATTACCCTTTAAGCCTGATAAAATATTAAACACATGTGTTCTGATACTGTTATGTAAGCAAATACCAAGGAAAGTCCAACCATTAATGAACCCGAGCGGGCCAGTTTCTAAGGACCGAGATAACAACAAGCAGTGGCCATGGTGCTGATACAGAGAAGAGATCGTGAAGGTGTAGACAGCCTCAAGCTCAGAGCCCAAACGCCGAGTATGCTTCTTGAAAAGCAGTTCTCCAATGTGATTGTCTCCTTCCTTTAACTCGATTCAAGAAAAGTTGCATCTAGGTGAATTTCACTTAAGAAAAATTAAAATATTTGTGCCTCTAACATTGTAATCGTAGGACAAGGTCAAGAACAGGTGATCTTGCAAGGCTAAGATCCTTTAGCTTACTTCAAATATCTTTCAGGAACCAAATGACTATACATAGGTATGTGTACACACATATGTGTGCATGCATGCACAAGTGTGGATTTCTCCTTAGTGGGGAGAATCCCTGAAACAATCATTCTCTTTCTTAGTTCTCTTTTTCTGAGAAGGAAGGGAAGGGGAAGGGGAAGGGAGAGAGGAAGGAAAGAAAGTCATGCTAAATTAAGCTTTGAGAATGAGGGAATCAAATAATTTTATAAGATCTTTGTCACAGGTAGCTACTATCTGGGGCCAGTGGCTGAGGCAGTAAAGGAATGGACCAAGACAGTTGTAGGTAAAGAAAGGCAGATTTATTAAAGTATGAAAATACACTGCAAGGTTGCAATGGGCAGCGCAGCAGAGAAGGGGCTGTCTGCAAAGAGGCAGGGGCTGGAAAGAAGTTTTCTAGGGTCATGCTGGAGTGGGCTTCATAGGGAACAAGGTCATTGTGTCCTAGGAAGAAGGTTCTTGTGCCTGCGGGTTTGTAATTAGACATCTCTCAGAGCAATTGCTCATTGTTCTTTCCCACTTGGGGTCCTTCCCCGACAGCGCCCCTTCCACATCGTTGCTTATTTATCTTACCAGGACTCTACAAGCTTTTTCCCCACATGTTGCCAAAGAACTTCCTTCCTAATGAACCATTTAGTCTCCTGGACTCATGGATCCCTTCCAGAAGAACAACTCCCAAATCTGTAACTTGGAACATAATTACTGTCATGATACCCTGCCCCAAGCCCCTGGAGCACCGTGTCTTCCCTAGTGCTTATATCTCAGTCCCTAGTTCAGTGCCTGCAGCATGCTCAATAGTCATTTGCTAATGATTTGCCATGAATCCAATACAGGGATATGCAAACTTGTTGGGGCTTTTCATTCCCCATGTCAGGCATGGCAAGACTATGCCAGCTAGGTGTTTCAGAGCTTCCATTCATATTTCCCATGCCTTCACCCCCAGTTCTAATTAGTTAGCAAACCCTAGTAAGTTTGCTTCATAATAAAACTTAAACCTGCCTCCCCTTTACTTGGTCCACTTCCTTTTGTAGAATCTCATTAGCTCTGACCTGGAGGACTGCAATGCCCTCCCTAGCTGCCCTGCTCCCATTCATGTCCCTGCAACGACCAAACTGCCAACCCAGTATTGTTTTAAAGCACAGATCTCCCCTGTCTCTCTCTGTCTACCTCTCCCTCCACCCCATCCCTTTCTCTTTGACATTTCACACAAATAAACATACCCACCACACATGCTTGTGTACACACACACACACACACACACAATGACACATCTACCCCACGACACACTCCTACCCCAACTCAAACACCTTCAATAGCTCTTCTGTGTCTACCAAGCAAAGCCCAGATTCAGTAACTTAAAGCATCCAGATATGATTCTGTGGAATCACCCTAATGTACTTTTTCCCTCCATCTTCCTCCATCATCTATAGCCTCTTCCCGCTACATTCTGCCCTCACCATCCCAGTGATGCCTTTTCCCATGCAAGACCCGCATCTTCTCCGCAGATGGCTTTGCTCATACAGTTCCCACTTGCAGGAATCCCACCACCGATCCTCTACCCTGATTGCTGCCTGCCAAGCTCCTGCTTGCTCCAAGCCCAGGTCCACTGCCTGCTCTTCCACAAAGCCTTTCCAAAACTTCCCAATTAGAGTATTATCTGGCACTTTCACAGTGCTTCAGCTGTGTCTTCATTACAGCATTATCGAAATACACTTCATATCAATATTTATATGTTTGTCTCTCTCTCCCAAGGAGCTATAGCATCTGTGAGATCAGTGTTATAGCTTACTCATTTCTATAACCCCATATGGCACCTAGTACAGAGCTTGGCACTGAGAAAAGGCTCAGAAATGTGTTTGAATAGATGCCATTGACTTCCATAATGTCAGAAATATACACACTCTATCTGCTTAGTATCTATCAATCTATCATCTCTATTATCTATCTGGCATATACACACACATAGTTGGCCCCACACAAAATGGAAAAAAACAAAAACAAGAAAACCTGTGTAAGGGCTCTGATACCCACATGCAAGGATATTTTGTCTAACAATGCACAGGCTATGCCTTCCTTTTCTCTTATAACTCCCTCAGGCAGTTCGCATAATAGACGTGATTAACATTTAACTTGCATGCTCCCTGAAAAGCACATGTGAACTGAAAAGCACAGAGCAGCTCTGGGCCATATCTCACTGACTTTGCCTTGGGAGAGCCATTCATCCAGGAGTTCAGAGAGCTCTTCCAGCCCAAAACCATATGTCTGTGCTCCTTCAGGAGGTCACATTGGGCTCTCTGGTGTGCCTTCATTCTTAATGGTGCCACTCTCCCTTTGATTCAGTGGGTTCCCTTATCCTAAATCAGTCATTTCCTGACCTCATGCCTGATAGTCTTGGTGCTAACACATTTTATCAGATAAGCATGTTAAATGTTCTTGAATTTGGGAGGGGCTTTCTAAGTCTGTTGGATTAGAGCCTTTGGTGACCCCACTGCCCTCAGCTGCAGGACTGTCTTCTGCTCAGAGCAGATCACTAACTCACCCTTTTGATCTGGGCATTCTAATCTGCTTCCCAACTAAGCAAGCGCAAACTTTTGTCTACATTTTCCTCAGTGTAACAAACCATTCTGGACAGTGGGCAAGGCTCAAAGGGGAAAAACTGCAGAAATGCTGTTAAAATGCCACAAAATTACATTGAAATGTTCTGGGCAAAAATGACATTTGGCCTAAAGGAAAAAATACACACTGTAGAGCTAAATATGAAATTTTAAAATTGCTAAACATAAAACCAAAATATTTGTTTTCATATTTTCCATGACTTCCAGCTCAAGGTGGAGAAAATTATCTTTCTTCCAGATAATTTCCTCCTGAGCGGCTGTAACTGGCAGCCAGAGAAGTCCTAATTCTTTGATTGGTACAAGCTGCTGAAAAGAATGTTTAATTAAATCCTATTTTCTGGAAATAAACAAGCTAGTTAGCTGCTATCTGCAGCTCTTCAGCCCTGTCTTATCAGTGGTATTACCAGTTGAAGGAGATGTGGATTCATTTCACTCCCCATGCAAGTAGAAAAAAAGCCGGCCCGGCCTTATCCTCAGGTTGTTTGTTTATTGGTGAAATGTACCTGAAGAAAATAATCATATATGCAAAATGCCCTATCATATGTCCTAGATTTCAGAAGTATCAGAGTAATTCTAGTCTTTAACTACAAGGCAGTCATGTTGATCAGTAACAATAATACTATCAAAGTCATGTTTTCAGTGCCTTCTCTTTCCCTTTCTCTCTCCCTCTCTCTTTCTAGGTAGACAGATAGATATAAATAAAGAGACAGCTAGGCATGCATATGTGTCTCTGCACATGCCAGTTGTCTGAATAACAGGTGTCCATCCAAGGCCACCCTGAGCTGCAGCCATGTTTGTGTAGGGAGTGTCTCCAGGGAGCCAAAGCCGTAAGATGATGGCAGTGGAAGAGGGAGAGCTAAAGCTGGCTCTCCCCGATTCAATGATTTCCTCATCCCTACCTTTGCCTCTGAAAATCCAGGTTCTCTCTGCCACGTCTAGAGAACAAAGCACTCCCACCCACACACCAGCATTCCCTTTCCAATTTATGTTCACTTATCTGAACCAACATGAATGGAACTATTGGGCCAAGCTCCTGGAATCAGGCTAACATTTATTCATTTATTAAGTCAGTTATTCTAAGTGAACTGAGCTTTAAGAAAACTCACTTAAAGAGATAAGTAAGACAAAGTCACAGTTATTGCCTCAACTCACAATCCAGCAGTGAGTCCACACAGGGAACGTTAGACCAGAGGTGTTCAAGAGGTGGGTCTAGGGCTAGAGGCCTAGAGCAAGGGTGACGGATTGATCTAGTGGGCTGCAGGGAAGACGGGGTGCTTGAGCAGAGGGGGCTCTCGTGGACGTTCTCATTGGGCATAGGGGAAGTGAGGTTTATAACAGAAATGCAACCATTGCCATCAGAGTGCAAAATGAACACTTTACAGATGACATCATAACAATGAAAACTTTCTTAAGCATAGCTTTTAGGTTTTTGTTTCTTCCTGAGACAGATGATAGTTTCTAAACGTGACTACAATACGTCTCATCCCACGTATCTTTCTGCAGTGCCCCAGTAAGAGATGGAGTGTGTATGTCCACAGCCCTTGAACGTGGGCGGGCCCTGTGGCTGTATTCACCAACAGAATTCAGTGGAATCAACACTCATTGATCTGGGCATGGCCTTTAGCTAGCTTGGCTTCTTCCACTTGCTGCTTCTTAGGAGCCAGCCAAGCCACATGAAAAGGTCCTGGAGGATGAGATGCCATGTGGGAAGGGATGGGGCATGGGTGAGAGAGAGAGATGCCAAGGAGCACAGAGGTGGCCGATATGTAAATGGAGAAGCCATCGTGAAAGAGAGCCTCTGGCCCCCAGAGCCCGAGCTAATGTCACACGAATCAAAGATGAACTGCCCAGCCAAGCCCTTCCTAAATGCCTGACCACAAAATAGTGAGCAAAATAAAGTCGCTGGCTTAAGCTACTACATTTTGAGGTATTTTGTGCAGTGACACGTTCAGCAAAACACCAAGATCCTAACATGGATACTTAATTCTTAGGGAAATAGATTCTTAACATGACTTAGGATGTTGGCCTGTTAGCCCATACATATTAAAAAAGAAACCTGAGTCCCTCTGTGTTTCCTTCTACTTGGTGTGCTTGACTCTCCTTCTGAGACCAATGATCTTCTTTTATGTACGTCAAAGGTAAACACTATTGCAATTCATAATATTCCTTCCTCATGGGCAGAAGATCTTTTGTGGAATCTGTGGAAGCTAGAAGCTAGAAGTGTGTTGTATTCTTTGTGCCCCAACCTCTAAATAAAAAGTTATTTAAGTGTTAGCTTGTCAAATAATGGAGAAAACATTTTTTGTTCATTTTTTATCTCTAAAAGTATAAACTCCAAAGATATACTCCTGCACAGATTAACAGACTTAGGTCTTTATCTGATGTCAAGAGCACAGTTACCTGCTTTGAAGGCTTTTGAAGTCTCTCAAAGAGCAAAGTCACGTCCCACTGTGATGCCTTAGAGGTGCTAGGCTAGAATCATGTACTATGTGACTAAGGGCCCCCATTCCACCAAAAACTGAGGCATCCCCCAGAGCTTCCCAAAAAACGGTTAACTCACCCAATACATTATAAATGTGTTAAGATAGACTGAATAATTCAGCCTTATTCCTTCTTCCCCTGCCCCCTCCATCCCCAGCTCCAGCTGAGTCCAGGATTCATGGACTCTGATTTCATCCCACTTGGAAACAAGCAAATGGTGAGACTGACCAGGAGACTTGTCATCAGGCAGGACTTTTGTGAAATGGCTGTCTAATTAGCCATTTCATATTTTTGTTATTTCTTTTGCAATTCACGTTAAAAATATGTTCCACGGATGCCAGTCTGCTAGGACGCAAGGAGCCCTTGTCACTCAGCAGTAATTCCATAAAATAATAAATACCTAGACCAGCAGCTCCAGCCGCCCATTTCAGTTCATCCCCAAATGCCCTGGGACATGTGGCCAGGCTCCCACATCAGCCACCAGGCTCTGCGGGGGCAGAGAGTGTCACCACCACCACCACCACCACGAGGCTGTGCCCGCCCAGGGGCCTTCTCTGCAAAGGTTTTCTTTGCCATGGGTCTGTCTCCTGTTTCCGAGGTCAGCCAAGGACCGGGTGTGAAAGGCCGTCTTTATTCTGCAGTTATCACAGGCAGCCCATCTCCTGAGTGAAATTTCAGGAATGGAAGTTCCTCAGGGAAAGATGCCATTTCATTCACTAAGCCGCATCAGCTGGAGTTGGGAGGTAACCATTTACATCTGCGGAACAGCTTGGGCCGGGACCGTGTGTTCTCTCAGCTTTTAGGTGGGGTCCACTCTCAGGCTCATGCCAGGATTTCAAGCGGGCCCTCCCTGCTCCCCACCCTGGCCTAGCTGAGCATCTCAGGAAAGAAACAGTAACCTCTCCGCAGAGGCTCACCCGGCCTCATCTGTGTTAGGAAAACAGTAGGGAACTATCAAAATATGACAGGGGAAGACATTGTTCAGGCCGCCCTGGGCTGTGCTCATCCTCGCTGCGACAGCAAGCCCAATGTGGCCTGACTTTCAGCGGCCCGCCGGAGGGAGACGATGGCGGGGGGAAGGCAGGGAGGCACAGGGCAACTGGCTTCCCCACCCCCTGCACCCCACACAGGACTGGGTTTTCATTCAGGTCCTAGGGTTGTAATCCAGATGAAAACTGAAGATGTCAGTGAAATCAGAGAATTCCATAATAGGATTAGAATCACCCTAGTTGCATCTTCACCCATGGACACTCAGAAGTATTCTTGTTCTTTCCAGAACTTCCTGTGCACACTGGACAGGGCTTTGCTTAGAGAGCCCAGTTTTCTTTTGTGCCTTCCTTAGCGCACACACCGCAGGGAGGGGACCTTGGGGGCTTTTCACTTCATAGCATTCTAGAAAATGTCAGCCTCTTGATCTAGCAGCCATCAGTGACTGACAATGGAGATGCTACTGAAAAATCACATCTCATGTGATCAAAAATGAGCAGAAAGGGTAGCACAGAGGCAAGCTGTTTCATCAGTCTTTCAAGGCTCTGTGGGGTGTGATGAAGGATACAGGCAGTTAGTGACATGTTCTAGCCATTTTTCTTCTTGACCTTTCTAAGCCATAATTTTGTAATTTGAACATCTACAAAATAAGCACCGTTTTTTAAAGTTCCGTATTTCTTTCACCCTTCATTTCCAAATGAAGAACTGAAGTATTTTACAAATAGGTTTTTCTTGGACTTTGTTATTGCTGCCTACATTACGAGGTAACTGATTTTAGAAGTACATTTTTTCACAGCAATACGTGGCTTCCTGGAGATATTCACTGTAGTCAAGGGTCTCCAATTGTTTGGCGCAAGTTTGTGGAGTGATTTGCTGTCTCTACCCGCAGAATGTCTTATTCCCAAACTGAAAAGTCATACAGGCAGAATCCATGTATTCCATCATTTCTTTTCCTGCCACTCCAAATGTTGGCTAAAGAAACCAAATTTACTTCAGAACTATAATGCCTGGGTAGAAGATCCTTGAAACACTCTAGTGCAGCAGAATAATGACATAATAAAAAATGGGCTGTTGAGTGCATGCATGGAGTTTTTAAAACTGGTCTTTGCTGGAAAGAGAGAGCTTTTCACCACTGTTTGTAAATTATGATGGCATACCCAAACAAAAACAAACAAAAACCATCTAGCCCCCGAAAACAGTAAAAATGGATAATTATGGAAGGTTGATTAAATTAATTTTGTAGACATTTTCCTTTCACTACAAACAAATCAAATCAAATGCTCTAAAGTCTTTTAAAATAGTGATGAAGATTCTGTATTTATTCATACCAAAATATGCTCCTGATACATTGTTAAGTTAAAAAATAGTTTAGACTGTACAATATAAATGCATATTTTGGGTTGTAAAAGGTATGCATATATCCATAGAAAAATGTCTAGGCAAAAATATATGTCAAAATTCTAACAGTGGTAACCCACATTCCTGAGTGTTGGGGAGAATTATGAGGGTTATTTGTTTTATTCCTTATACTTTTCTCTCTCTCTTTTTTTTTTTTTGAGATGAAGTCTCACTCTGTCACCCAGGCTGGAGTCCAATGGTGCGTTCTCAGGTCACTGCAACCTCCGACTCCTGGGTTCAAGTGATTCGCCTGCCTCAGCCTCTTGAGCAGCTGGGATTACGGGTACGTGCCACCATACCCGGCTAATTTGCATTTTTAGCAGAGAAGGGGTTTCGCCAAGTTGGCCAGGCTGGTCTCGAACTGCTGACCTTGTGATCCACCTGCCTGGGCCTCCCAAAGTATTGAGATTACAGGATTGAGCCACGGCGCCCAGCTTATACTTTTCTTTATGGCCTGACTTTCATTTTAATTCAGAATATCCATTAGTTTGTATTAAAATAATAATATTTTCAATTAAAATATTTTTAAATGTGGATTTTTTACACATTTCTAAATGTGTGTTAGCTTTTTCTTTCATTCAAAACAGAAGATTCTGGGATAGCTAGAAAGACCTCCATCCTCACAGACACTTTTACGGGGGAAGAGTGTATAGAAAAATTGGTATAAGTGATAAAGATATGTTCAAGATAGAGTGTCAATAAAGAGTGAATGATCACATATCCACAATGTTTTCAAACTCTTAACCTAAACAGTTTTTGGAAATGCTATAGAAACAGTTTATTAATTAAAACCACTTAAATTCAGAAGTTGTAAAAAGTCTTTGGGGCTGACTGGAGATTGTGTTTTGAATGTTAGTAAATAAGTAACATTTATTAAACAACAAGTACACTGGATTCCATGGTGACTTGTTTAATTTTTCTAAGACAGCTAACTGTGCCTTCTAGGGGATACAAGTTGGATCATTCTTATTCCCCATAGGCAGGGCCAGGTACCTCATGGGTGCTTAATAAAAGAAGTTTTAAAATTATTATTATTGAATGACATAATATACACAGCTTGCAAATGAGGCTGCATACAAATGGATGTTATCAATAATCAAATCCACTTGGAAGTAACGCTGTGAAAAGGGCTCTTCTCCCACCTAAAAGTAATACAGCTTCATTCTATAATATTCAGCCTTTCAATTATTTTTCCCCTTTAAGTCTACAAGATTAACATGTTATATTTTAGATTAATAAAATTATTTAAACTGGTAGTAGAATGTTAAATAGTAATCAAATATATTTCATCTGACGAGTGAGGTGCTTTTACATATTTTGCTTTTTTGACTGCTTACCAGCTTAGCATTTTTCTTTTTACCACAATCAAATCAAAGAGTTCTAAACGTGAAATGTCATTTTTCTGCAATGTATTCTTATGGTATAACATTCTTTGCTTACATAGTATTGCAATTAGTATTGTTTGCCACTATCATTGAGTTCCATCCATTATACTGAGGCATTACTTTTGCAAAGAAAGAACATTGGGATGTAACACAGAATGAGACGTTCTTCACATTTTCATTGTCAGCCAACAGTGGTGATATTAAAAGAAAAAGAGAGAACAATTATGTGTACGCAAATTTCTGTCTGAACGTTTTCCATTTTCATTCTATAAGTGGATGTCATACACACAAGTCAGTCATACGTTTCACCCATGACACTGTTCATACGCTACATCTGAACAATGGTGAAACGAAACAGTCTCGCATGACTGTCACCAATTTTCAAAACGAAGGGATTTTCTTCTCTATGAATCCATGTGAATAAGATAATGGAAGAGGAGAACATGTAATATTCCAAAGCAGAGGCTTTCTGCATCCCCAGTTCCTCTTCATTTTTCCTACTACCCTGCCCACATGTGTAACCTACACACACACACACACACACACACACACACACACACACACACAGAACTAGGTCTCTCTCTTCCCCCCCCGCCACCATGTGCATGAAGATATTCATAGCACTTAGTTCTCTCTAAAAAATGGGATGGAATTCTATAGTCAAAAAACCTAGATTCAGACCTCTGATTCCAATACAGGCGGCTTTTCCATACAGTACGTGGAGTCAGATGCTTGCCATCTGAGACACAGAACCCTGACTTGTTACTTCATGACACAGCCGGTGGTTTAACTACTCCCATCTTGATTCCAGATTGAAACACACAGTTGAAAAGAAATGTAGCCCTTCCTGAATTGGAGAATCATAAATGGGAAAAGGGAAACCAAAATTCCCTTTAAAACCTGCATCTTAGCTTTACTTTTGTTGTTAGCAAATAAAGCCTGTAGTTGATAGCTAAACATTGAATGAAAACTAATTTTAAAATTCTGAGAATCGAACATGCCTATATTTTAATTTTGTTCCAAAATATTAACATTTTTATTGTCTTTTTTCTTTTTGTAAAAAAAGGAAAAGCACAAACTTTCTTCTCCCTTAAACATTTCTTTTGGATAAAACATCCTTTCTTTGTATTTGAATTTACTTTTTTGATACAAGAAGAAAGAGTAAGATCTTGCTATAAGAGAACAGCACTGGCTCACAGATACTATCTGCCACGCTTTTGTGCAGTTTGCTTTATAACATACATGGGAGTGGATTTCTAGACTCTACTTTTCCACACCTAATAATTCACCCTTTAAGTCCCCATGCACATATTTATCAAGGTTGGGAACTTTTTTTCCGATTATTTAAAAGTCGTCATTGCAGTTACTTCCTCTGAAACAGACCACCTCTTTCATTAGGAATATTTATGGGAAATAATATATTTGTACAGTTGAAAGCATCACCTGTTTTGCCAAGTCAGTTCTTGTCTGAATGCAAATATGCTGTTAGAGGCTTTACTCAACAACACTCACTAATGGAAAGCACTAATCAAAACTTTTCTACAGCAGTAAATTTTTATATTCTTTAACCACTGGATTCCAATTAAATGTATTCAATATAGCAAGCTTTGATTAAACAAAATTTTAAAAAGAGATTATGTATACAGCTCTGTGGAAAACAAGGCAAGTTAGGTATGCAGGCACTTGTATTTTCTTAATAGAAGTCTTTACCTGAAGGTAAAACCCAATAAAGTGTACCCTATAACGTACTGGAGACTCTATGTTGATTTACCTGTGTTACACCATCAGCAGAAATCAACTTTACCAGGTACACACCACGCTTATATATTTAATGCATATAAAAATGCATATAAAAGATCCTTTTTTCTTTCTATAAAGAATTACTGAATTTCATTAGGCCACAGTTTTCTCTAAAAAAGTTCTTTGTTAACCACGGGATAACTGATTGCAAATAAAGGAAGTTACAGCACTGTGCCCATGTTTATAAAGGGAGGGAAAATCCTTAATGTGAGTCTACAATTTCAATGAAAAAGAAAAACCATCATAATAACATACATTAGCAAGATCTTTCAAAGGATCTCCTTGCCTTCACTGACATATAAATATTTTTCTAAATGACTCAAAAAAAGATGTTAATGTTACTTAATTGAAGTCTAAAAGGAGAGATCTGGGAATAGGTCAATGAAAATCATTTGGTTTTTGTTTTGGAAAAAACCAAAATAAAAATCCATTTTTCCTCCTCTGAGGATATTTAAACACAACATCTCTGTGCATTTTCCATAAAAGTTTCACAGACCTTTCATATGACGGATTCCCCTCCCCCACTATATTTAAGTTTCAGGATTAGTTGCAGCCTTAGAAAAATATTTAATTCTCTTTGCTCTGTGACATGGCTTAATGAATCTAGGTTGAGTTTCCTTATGAAATGTAAGAAGCTTCCTGACAACTGAGAAGCCTCCCAGACACTCATTTCTGTCAGAGTTTTCCAAAACCACACAAATAAGCTGTGGCCAGGGAGGTGCCTACATCAGACTAGAAAAGAAGAACACCGGCTTCCCTCCCTGACCTCTGTTACGTTTGAGTGAGAAATGTGTTTATCGCTCAGTCTCACTGAGTGTTTAACTGCTCCAATTGTGCAAATTATGAGTACTCTGAGTGAACATTCTGAGTGCCGAGGCCCTTCTTTGTCATTTCCAACTGTCTCATCTATTTTGTCCTTGTTCGCCACCACCTTTGAGAATTGCCAAAAACGATGCCAGTTATTTTTTAGTACTACTATTGCATTAAAACCTTTAAGTCCTCTTGTGATTTTTCTTTCCCTCAAAATTTATATTGCTTTTGAAAGCGTTGGATTAAGATTTTGCACGTTTAGAGGAGGGAAGGGTGACCTTAGTATACATCCTTTTTAATCCCCTGATTGAAACAAAACAAAAACGACGCAAAAGAACTGCTCCTTCGCCTTGGGCCCTGCAGGGGCTGCTGCGAGGGGCGGTTAAGTGGGAGGGAAGCGCGCATCCCACTGCAACCTGCAGCAGCCCGGGTGCGCTGCGGAGCGCTGCGGAGGCACCTCGTCTGAGTCGCGGTCACACCAGGCATCCACCGGGGATTTCAGGGAGGCGCGCGGTCAAGACTGGGAGCGCATGCCAGGGCGTCTCCCCAGACAGCCAGGCTTCCAAAAGCCCTAGCCCCGGGAAAAGCTGACTCCGGGTCTCAAGCGTTAAGAGGGAGGAGCCGAGAGTATGGACTAGGGAGGCTGGAAACCTCCCGGGCCCTTCGGCTGCCGCCTCCCTCCCCGGCAGCCACCCCCTCCCGCCCTTTACAAAGACTAGCAGCCTCTTGCTCCCAGGAGTCGGCCTGCCCAACCCTGAAACGTGCACGTGAAGGAGGTAGTGAAGGTGGGGTGCTGCTGTGCCGGGACAGCGCGGGGTGCGGGAGTCCGGAGTCGCCGCACCTGCCGGGAGTCCTAGGGCCCAATCCTCAGCTCGAGCGCCCTCTGGCGCCGCCCTGGGGAAATCACCCGGCGCCAGGCGCCCTGGAGCAGAACACGGCGGAGCAGCCCTGTCCGGCGGCGTGGGTGTCACTTATCTAAAGCACTGGAAGGGGCTCTGCCAGGAAACCTGGTTCTTCCATCAGTGTCAGGGCTGCAGAACCTCAGGGCATGGTTTCCCCGGGCAAGGTGTTAGACACCAATTATCTTCCCCCAACAGACTTTGTGAGACTTCAAAGGGAAGAGAAAGGAGGGTCCCATGACTTCCAACTCCCTCTCCCTCCCTCCCTCCCTCCCTACACACACACACACACACACACACACACACACACACACCCACCCACCCACCCACCCACCCACCACCTATCCTTTACCTATCTACAGGATCTCTAACACATTATTCTTAACTCCATGTGATAGGTTTTTGGATACATCAACTTGACTAAGCTAAAGTTCCCAGTGATTCATCAGACACTAATCTAGCTATTACTGTGAAAGGGTTGGGGATGTCATTCGTCACTGATCAGTTGACTCTAAGTATGGGGGGTTATACTGGATAACGTGGGTAGGCCTGGCCTTGTCAGTTGGAAGTCCATGAAGCAGAGTTGAGGCTCCCCAGAGACAGACAGAGACAGAGAGGAGGTACCACCTGTACCTGTACCATGCCAAAAGCTCCAGTCCATTTGTGAGCATCCCCTCCTGACTGCCTGTTCTGTAGATTTTGGACATGCTTAGTCAGTTCCCACAACAGCATAAGCCAATTCCTAGTAAGACATCTCTGAATGGATATATTGGCTCTGCGTCTCAGGTTGAACACCAGCTGGCACAACCCACACAAGCAAAATCAGAAAAAGTATTAAGGAAATTCAGAGTGCCAGAAGATGCCACCTCATCCATCCTATCTGTCAGTCAGTATTCTCTGAATGTCTAGCAGTGGCAGGCACAAGACACTGTACTCTGGAAAGGCCTCCGAGGACACAGCACTCTGGGTCTCTTCTTTTATTTGGGCTTCAGTGCCTGCTGCTAAGTTAGATGGGTGAATAAGAGAGGCAATGGCTATAAAGCATTGTGAAGCTCTCTCTCTCCCCACCCTGACACACACACACACACACACACACACTTCCCTCCATGTGACAACTTTGGAGTTTTTAAACCTAGACTGGAAGCCAGCTTTAATGAATGATTTGTTATGGGTACTGATGGCATGCTTGGAACTATACAAAAATACAGTAGGAGGAGGACGCCAGTGAGGAGAAGCAGACAGCAGTCTTTGCCTTGCGGGCCCTCAATCTATCACCACTAAAGGTAACATGCTTGTTTATCCCATTGCCAAACCTCCTGAGTCATCCACCCCCACAGTGCATTTTCTTTGCACTTACTGTTTCTATACATGGCAACGGGGTGACACACTGATAATGGATCAGAGCAGTAAAATGTTGGCAAAGACTCAATCAGGCTGGGAAGAGGAAGCCTCCTCTCTAGATAGATCAGCAGGGCCACTGGTCCTAGACCAAACTGGGACGTCCACTAAAGAGCTCATTCCTTCTCTACTCTACCCCTTTCCTGAGTATCAAGGCCTATTCCAGGACATCAATAGCCCTATGTATTTGAAGCCAACAAATGTTTACCAAGCACCTACCGTGCTACAAGTCCACCCTCCAATCTGTTGTCCTGAAATGGCTTTTGTAATTATCATTGGCCTGCAAAGGCTTGCTATATTAAGTGTATAACTTCCATGGCTATTCTATTGGCTTCTCCATGAACTTTTACCTCTTGGCCTATTTTCTTCTGGAGATTCACACCGTCCCTTGGGCCCAGTCACAACTCTTTCTGGATTTTATCTCTTGTTGCTCTGTTTGTTTCTTTTCAGTGCTCTTTGGAAGGATTTCCTTCTCACACCCACTCCTCCAGATTTAAAAGTAGATGTGTTCAAGGGTTCTGTACTGGCCACTTCTTGACACTGTTCTCCACCTCGAGAGTTGAACAGACCTCTGCTGACCTCCAAGACTTTATCTCTTGCTTGGACCTCACTCCTGAATCCATTACTCTCTTGCTGTGGACACTTGGATGTACCATAAGAATCACAAATGTAACACTTTGTTAAAGAAACTCATCCTCTTCTTTCCCTTGCTTCTAACCTCTTAATCATCTGGAAAACATGAGCTGAGTTAATGATGCCAGAAACGGCATTCTCCCAAGAGCCCATGACAGAAACTTAAGAGGCATTCCAGATTTCCTCTTGCTTAGTTCTTGCATCCAACTGGAACCCAAGATGTATGGGTTCCCTGAAGAGTAGCTCTAGTCTCTTCTCCTCCCTCTGATCCCCACACAGGTTTAGGCCTTCACAAATCTCATCTTGGGGCAAATAATGATCTTGGGTCTTCTAATGATCCTTCTGCCTCCATATTGCCATTCTCTCCCATTCACCTTCCTAAAATGCAAATCCCCTGTGATATCTCCCTACTTTAAAATCAATGTCAATGACAAAAATTCCTTCCTTTTTTATGGCTGAATAGTATTCCCTCGTGTATGTATTTTCTGTCATTTGCAACAGCACAAATGAACCCGGAGGATGTTATGCTATGTTATGCTAAGTGAAATAAGGCAGGAACAGAAACACAAATACTGCAAAATCTCACTTATACATGGAATCTAAAAAAGTTGAACTCCTAGAAGTAGAAAGTAGAATGGTGGTTGTCAGAGCCTGGGTGTCAGGGTGGAGAAGGAAGGGGAAGATGTTAGTCAAAAGGTGCACAGTCCAGTCAGACAGGAGAAATAAGCTCTGGTGGTTTATCGCACAGCACGGTGACGATAGCTCATCACAATGTATAGTACATTTCAAAATTGCTAAAAAATTAAAGAGTTTAAATGTTCTTGCCACAAAGAAATGATAAGTATGTGGGGTGATATCCCGATTCAATCACTTCATGATGTATAGGTGTATCATAGCATCACATTGTACCCCACTATATGAATATATACAATTCGTCTTTGTCAATTAAAACTAAAGACATTTTTTAAGTGTCCGTGGTTTCCTGAAAGCTTTCTTTGACCCTCTCCACTGCCTCCCACACCCCCTCTGGGCTGGCTGGCAGGTGGATTTCTCTTTGTTCCTTTCATATGCTAAGCCGATCCCTACCATTGCTCTTAGCACAATGTCGCATTTTCTTATTTAATAAGATATTTCAAACATACATAAATATACAAAATAACAAATACCCAAATACCTACCACCCAAACTCAACATTATTGTATTAATTTCAGTACATCTTTTTTTTTTTTTAAGATAAGGTCTTGCTCTGCTGCCCAGGCTGGAGTCAGTAGTGTGGTCGTGGCTCACTGCAGCTTCGACCTTCCCAGCTCAAACAATCCTCTCACTTCAGCCTCCCAAGTAACTGGGACTGCAGGCGCTTGCCACCATGCTTAACAAATATTTATCTTTTCTTCTTTGTGGAGATGAGGCCTCACTATATTTCCCTGGCTAGTCTCAAACTCCTGGACTCAAGCGAACCTCCTGCCTCTGCCTCCCAAAGTGCTCAGTACATCTTTTGAAAGAAATTCTCCATGATAAAAATAGGTGAGATTCCTATGTGATCCATCTTTCATTGAAGCTACTGCTGCCCAAGAGTGCGGCTGATTTTCTAGCGTTAGCTCTTGCACTTGGCCATCAGCTCCTCAAGAAAAATTTCTCTCTTGTTCATCTCTGAATGCCCAGAACTTGCCAGATTACTTGGCACATGAAAAGTCTGAGTAAACATTTGTTGAAAAAAATGCACGAGTGGATAAATTCACAGTCATTCACTGCTCCTGAGAACCATTCTTCATCACATTAGAATATAATCTTTTCAAGTTTTACCTGAGAAATACACTCTGCTTTCAGAGGTATTTGATTCTAATAAGTTATCTCTGTTCTCCAGAAATGTTGCCATAAATGGCAGTCCCTCTCTTGACTGTATATTGCAATCCACCGGGGAGACATTAGAGAACTAATATCTGGATTCCACCCCTAGAAACTGCTGACGTGATGGGTGAGGTGCCTCCTTGGCACTAGGGTGTTATAAGCCCCCAGGTGCTTGTAATGCACATCCAGGACTGAGAACTGAGCTTTCTCTCATGTGGCCTCACCATCATCCACATCAACATCAGGACCAACAGGAGTGGTTGGTGGGCGCTGTAGTAATCAGGGTTATCTGGTTTGAAACAGACTACCTGAAACTTAAAATGACCTTGGGCCCCAATATTCTGCAAGCAGCAGATGACCTCAGAAAGCCACACAGCTCTCTGAAAAGGTACATTCCCTCATTCTCCCTTTATATTTGACCAAAGGGAATGATAAAAAAGGAAGAAACTTCATGGAATCAAAGATCATGGAAAACCCTGGACCTTGGTATTGACCAGAGGCTGCTGTGTATCCCACAATCTTCTGTTTGCCAAAAGGGAGTATTTTTTCCTGTGCCACTGCTGTATGCTGGGTGTACGTGGGGAGGAAAGGTAACATCATTTTAGTGCATAGGTCTCAGGACCACAGTCGGCCTCATCGTGTCCTGATGGACACATCATCTAGACATCCTGGACTTCGAGCTGGATGCAAGGACCAGACGGAACTTTAGATCATTACCCTGGAGAGGTGTTCGTTGTCACATGCGTGTTCAAGGGTAGACTATGGCAGAGACATTTCCCACTCATCAAATATTCATTTAATCCTTCATTTTGCAAACTTCCTTACAACCTGTCAAGATCTCATGGTGAATCCTGGTCAACGGGCAGTGATCGGAAATAGCGTATGTTGCTAGAGCCAAGGTGTTTAGAAGCTGGAATGTGAATGGCCAACTCTCTCCTCCCCTGCTGTGATACCAGGAAGCCACTTATTGTGATGACAATATCATAATATCTAAGCTGTCCCCATTGTTGAGTGCCACATGGAGAAGTAGTACCCTAAAGAGTGGAACCCAGGAGATTGACCCAGCCTGCCACAGAATTTGTGTGAGTAAAAGCCTTTGTCGTATTAAGCCACTGCGGTTTTGTGTGTATTTGTTGCCACAGCCTCGTCTCACCTAGCCTGCCCAATACACTGGCCGTGATTTCGGGTGTGTCATTCTGTTATCTACGTGACTGTGAGTCCCAGTGAGCTATGGCTGACCATTTTCTTAATCTCACCAGAGAGACAGATCCAGCAATGCCCCCTCCCTGGAATGCCACTCAGAAAATCACTGAGCAGGCAATAGAAATGAATTTTCATTATGACTGAGGACCCAACACACAAATATTAGCAGGTAAGTCCTCTTGTATTCATTTCCTCAACCATATTTATTGAGCTTCTACAATGTACCAAACATTTTGAGGTGCTGGAGACCCAGTGTCCAAGAATGACAAGGTCCTGGGTCTCACAGAGCTGACATTCTAGCTAGGATAACCACAGAAACAGAAAGAACACGTGAGATAATCTCAACAAGCGGATAAGGCCTACTAAGGAAAGAAGGTGGTAGAGAATGAGGGCAGTGAGAGAAGATCTCTAGGAAAAGGTGACAGTTGACCTGGGACCCTATTAGTAGGAACCAGTGATGCAAAGATCAGGAGGTGGGACTTCTAGGCAGAGAGAACAAAAGCGGCAAAGCCCTGAGGTGGACAAGTTCGGATGTGGTGGGTTTGACTTTTCAATGGGACAAAAATCTGGATTGGCTGAAATGCCGTAAGTGGATAATAAAGAGAACAAAGAAAAGTAGATGGGGCTCATTTCGAGACTGCTGAGCTGTCACAAGGCGGTTGGCTTTTATGTTAATGGCAACAGGAAGCCATTAGATGATTTTAAGGGGAGAGGTTACAAGATTTTCATTAGGAACTGATTAGTACAAAGTTGTGGCAGCAGCCCAGGTGAGAAAAATGGCGTTTGAAGGGGTGATGGATCATGGATATATTTTGGAGAAGCAGCACTGCAGTTGGTTTGGAAGTTGCAAGTGAGAACAAGAGAGAAAGACATCGAGACTGACTTCCAGGTTTTCAGCTTGAGTAACAGATAGTAGTGGTACCATTTACAGAGATGGGAAGGCTTGGAGAAGCCTGCGCTGGGGCCATTGGAGAGGGGACAGTATCAAGAATTCTAAGTTTGCAATGCCTGGTAGACACTCACAAGACTATGGGAGGGAAGCAGGTGGAGTTTCAGGGCAAGGTTAGGCCTAGAGATATAAATTTGGGGCCCATCAGTTTATAAACGTTATTTAAAGCCACAGAACTGAATGAGATCACTTAGGAAGAGAGTGTAAATACAGAAGAGGTCCTAAGACTGGGGCCTTGGATCCAACATCGATCCAGAGGGCAAGGAGAGGAGGAGCTGCTCCTCCAATAGTGAGACCTTTTCCACTCCAGAGGGCTGTTTGCTTTTTAAAAGACGTCCTAAGACATATAGATTTTTCCACATATCTTAGTAATAGATGTTACAGCAGTGTCTCCCGTGAGTTCTAAGTCACATGTGTCACTTGGGGGAGGCAGCTGTGGCAGAGTAGAAAATGCAGCAGCTGAGGGTCAGAAAACCCTGGATGCTTTTAACCACTTTGCTGCTCACTGGTGACATGACAGGAGTGAGTCACCGCCCGGCTGGGCCTCGCTTTCCTCCTCTGCCACTTGACAGTAACAACGCTTTCTTATTGGGTTGCCGTCAGCATTCATGGAGGCAATAATGGGCAGGGTTTGTCCACTCCTGCCACACTGACTGTTTAATAGCCACTTGCCTCTGGGAGCCACTTAAATTAAAATGAAGTCCAATTAAATATGCGGTCCTTTGAGACTAAGGAGATGTGATGACTACATGCTATGTAGGGTCCTAGACTGGATCCAGGAACAGAAAACAATGGCAGTCGTAGAAAAACTGATGGCACCTGAATACAGTCTGTGGGTTAGTTAATAGCATTGTCCTGAGGTTCATTTCATCACTTCCAGGGGGTTCTATAAGACGTTCACATCAGGAAAAGCTGGGTGAAGGGTGTGCGGGGCTCCCTGTACTTTCACAACACCAAGTTTAAGAAAGTTGGGCTCCACAGTCACACTCGCCACATTTAAGTGCCCGTCAGCCACATGGATGGTTCTGACATGGACTCTTCCCACCATGACAGAAAGCTCTACGGGATGGTGTTGTCTGCGATATAAAACCAATGTCTGGTTTCACCAGATAAAGCACTGGCCACTCCAGCATAGCTCAGACTTATTTCTGTGGGACAAATTCAGTGGGTCCAATTAAAGGCTACAAGTCATGTCTAGACAGAAAGCTCCAGTCTTCTCTCTGATGCTCAAACGAGTCATGTTATTTTAGACTAGACACTATCTCTCTTTGGCTTCTGTTTTCTTTTCCAAAATGCGACAGGGTTAAGCCAAAGGGTCTCAAAAGGACGGTTTACATCTAACCTGGCATGGATCTGAAATGAGTAACACTAGGCAGAAATGGCTGATTATCTCAGTAGCCCATGGGGAGGTGCTCGAGTGGCAGACTGTAAGTGTGCTTGGGTTGGGAGAGAACCAGCCATCCCTCACACTGCTGGCTCTGCCTGGTTCCAGCCCATTTAGCTTCAATACTGATGCTGATGGTACAGGAAGGACCCAAAGACCCACTCTCCTTGTCAGCGACAGGCTGCACACACAGGGCTTGAATGAAAAGACAACAGAGGAGAATAAGTAGAAAGTTGTCTTTTAAAATATTAGAAGCATGCTACTTTATGCTAATCTTTCTGTTCATGACTCTCAGTTTTCAAAAGTGAAATCACTCAGGTCAGACTGCATAGGGATTTAGAAAACACTATTGACCAGGGAAGTTATGACTATTGACTTTTCTCCCCTTTATCCCCTAGTGAGCAGTCAGTAATGATAACCCGCTGTCCTAACAGACACTTTCTATCCAAGACATTTAAGACAAAGCACGAACATTAACCCATTTGTTTCCACCATGTTCGCTGACATTAAAATATGTTCTTTCCCTATCTGCTACGAACAGGGAAGAAGCTAAAGAATATGTCATTACAGAGGAAGATAACTGTGTGCCTAAATAGAATCTGCCCCAGTGGAAACTTCCTTTCCCACTAGATCAACTTGGGGAATATAGAGCAGAATTAATTTTTTAGTTTTTCATCAGGTTCATAGCTATTAAATATACCTTAAACTCTGATCACTCTTTAATTACTTTTTTTTTTTTTCTTTTTTTT
>NW_022436959.1:8448543-8454812 GCF_009761245.1 Sapajus apella | reverse complement strand
TCTTTTTTTTGAGATGGAGTTTTGCTCTTGTTGCCCAGGCTGGAGTGCAATGACACGATCTCAGCTCACTGCAACCTCTGCCTCCCAGGTTCAAGCAATTCTCCTGCCTCAGCCTCCCAAGTAGCTGGGATTACAGGCACCCGTTACCACACTCAGCTAAGTTGTGTATTTTTAGTAGAGATGGGGTTTCACCATGTTGGTCAGGCTGGTCTCGAACTCCTGACCTCAAGTGATCCACCCACCTTGGCCTCCCAAAGTGCTGGGATTACAGGTGTCAGCCACCATGCCCAATCCATTTACTTCTTTTCTTTGTTCTTCATCAAGTGTACATCAGTTAGGATCTTTGGTTAAAAGCTAAAGAAACTTTTTCTGGCCAACTTAAGTCAAATGCATTCTCACACCACAGATCTGCTAGGAGGCTTCCACTGAGATCTGTTTTCCCCAAAGGGAATGGGAGTGCAGATAGAAAAGGGCAGGCAGAAATGCCCACCACAAAGTTTAACCCATCTACACTTTGATTTCTTATTTATATTCATTCATTTTTTATATTAAATTAATCATCATCTGAATGCATATGTGGAACTTTTATTATTTAAATTCCCAGCATACTTTCTCTCTGTGTTTGCATATGTATCAGAAAGAGTATATGTAGTGACTGACATTCACCATTGCCTTGAGTTAATCAGTAAAGATTCTGTTAAAAGCCCTTCATCTAGGCCAAGCGCAGTGGCTCACTCTTGCAATCCCAGCACTTTGGGAGTCCAAGGTGAGCAGATTACGAGGTCAGGAGTTCGAGACCAGCCTGTCCAGTATGGTGAAATCTCGTTTCTACTAAAAAATACACACACACAAAAATTAGCCGGGCGTGGTGGCCCATGCCTGTAGCCTGTAGTCCCAGCTACTCGAGAGGCTGAGACAAAAGAATCACTAGAACCCGGGAGGTGGAGGTTGCAGTGAGCCAAAGTCATGCCACTGCATTCCAGCCTGAGTGATAGAGTGAGACTGTGTCTCAAAAAAAAAGGACTTCAGCTCTAAACACTAAGAATAGGACAAATTAGATACATGAACAAAGTAGATGCCAGTGTAAGGTATCATTTACCAAGGCTTACTCAATATTGGTTTGATGTGTTAGTTAAGTCTTATAACAAAAACTATTGTTCAAGTAACCAACTATTTGCTGGAATGAATGTGTCAAAAGAGGTCCTTTCTACCAATAATCTAATGATCCTAATCAAGGAAGACATACCATTGCCAGCAAAAAGACCACAAGAAAATTCTATTGTTCTTCTCAATTGCACGTTTGCAGCCTATGTATATCTGGAATCTAAGTTCTTGACTGTAATTTAATAGCTGATGCTTGTAAACTGGATCTTGTAAAAACCCTTGGGGTATAAAGGAATTCCTTCTGTTCTATCCAAGTTTGGAAGAAGGTAATATTATTTCTCTTTGTTACAACATTTGAGTGTATTTTAACAGCATATTAGAGCAATAATATAGAACGGTGGCTTCATAACTTTCACCATCTGCACCACTGTTACAATCCTTTCCACCACCGCTTAGAAGTGATCAGTTGCATTTGTTAAAAGCTAAACTACCATGGAACTGCACGTTATCTTACGTCTCTTGAGATTAACAGTGTCTTCCTAAGAAAAATGCAAACATTCATGGCATTCCAGAGGAAAGACAGAACTTGGCCAGTGAGATTCCAAGCTGTCACTGAGCATTACTGTATACTTCAGAAGGAGAGGGTGCTGATGTTGGACTTGCACACCCTTTCCCACAGGCGTATCATCCAGAAAAGACCCAGGGAGCCATCATCACCATGATTTCCCTCTCCTAGGATATAACAGACTGTTAATGACATTGTTAGTCAGTTCAATGTTCTAATCACATGGAGACCATATCAGGGATGTGGCTTAAGCATGCTAAGCAGAGGCAGCCCCCTCCTCTGTATGGAAATCTCTTCTGCATCCATTTAAGAGGCAAGTCTTTGGATTTGAGAATTTCAAAATTACTCAGTATTGTTGCCATTGAAATTTCTGGAGTGCTAACACTGTAAGTCTATCAGAGAACACGTTGGCAAGGATTGCTGATGGCTAACCCCTGCTGGCTGTGCCCCAGGAACCTAATAATGTCTAAGGAGGCACCCCTAAGAGCAGAGTCCATGCCATGGAGAACCTGCTGTCAAGTCAGGTCACCCTCACAGCCCTAACTGAGGGTCACAGTCAAGAGAAAGCAGGGGCAGAGCTGGCAGTCAGGCATAAAGGGTGAGATGAGAACGGTCTGGGGAAAGGTAGATGGCTAATAAACAAAGGCCAGACAGAATCAGATGCAAGGTCCCCCACAGCTCCTGTTTGCTGGGCACTGTTATGTGGGATACCAGGACTCCTCGTAGCTTGCAGAAGCCTTTCCTGGCCAGGCATAAGGTAACTTATCCAACGAAGGCAGGACAGACTGACAGAGGGCGTTAACCGTATCTGAAGAAGGCACTGGTATTCCTCTCCAGCTGGTCCTCTACCGAGCCCGTCACTGCCTCCAGGCCTTTGCAATCACTCTCAGCCTTGAACACTGCTGTCCTAGGATCTGCAAGGCTCCTCCCTGCCCCCATTCAGGTCTCTGCCCCATGTTACCTTAGCAAGAGGCCTTCCCTGACTTCCCTATCTAAAATAGTATCTTCAAAAAGCTTTCCTCTTTTCCTCTTGTCCTATTTTTCTTCTTTGAGACAGAGTCTCACCCTGTCGCCCAGGCTGAAGTGCAGTGGCGCGATCTCAGCAGCTCACCACAACCTCCACCTCCTGGGTTCAAACGATTCTCCTGCCTCAGCATCCTGAGTAGCTGGGATTACAGGTGCCCACCATCATGCCCTGCTAATTTTTGTATTTTTAGTAGAGATGGGGTTTCAACATGTTGGCCAGGCTGGTCTCTAACTCCTGACCTTGTGATCCTCCCACCTTGGTCTCCCAAAGTGCTGGGATTACAGGTGTGAGCCATTGCACCCCACCCCTATTTTTCTACCTAGGTCTACCCCAATTTATAGATTCAATATTTATTTGCAAATATAAAACTCAATCTCCCCTAAGCAGAAACTTAGGCTGTCTTGTTCATCACTGTGCCCCTACCACTGAGCATAGTACCTGGTAGGTGCTTAGGAAATCTTTGAATTAACTGAGACATTGTTCCTGAATCCCCACACAGGTTGAATTTACACTGTGCAATTCTCTTGTGTCTGGGATGTAATTACATGCTCTTCCTTTGTCACAGAGTAATTAGCTACGCCTCGCAGTCCCCATCCCTCTGCCTTGCCCATACTCCCTTCTTTGATTTTTCTCGCCCAAGTTTCCACTTCCAGACCTGACCACCAGTAAGATATTTTTGTGTCATGTATTCATGCATCCATCTAAAAAACATTTATTGGACACTCTCTATGAACTAGGCATGGCATTAGGTGCTGGGGATTTAATGGCAAAGCAAGAAAATAAAAACCGTCTCTGCCACCAGGAAAGTTACCATCTAGCGAGGGAGCCAGGAACTAAATTTTAATGCTCACAAATAGATGTCAAATTGCCATTTAATGGGGCTGTCAGGAAAAGTGTGTGTGCTCTGAGTCCCTTTCGCTGGGGGATGAGCTGGTCAAAGAGATAAGGGAAGATTTCCATGAGGATGTGATCTGGCCTTGCCGTGGGGTTGAGGAGTTGATGGGGATCAGGGAGGCTGTGAAAGGAGGTAGGAGAGACCACACGGGGCCTCCGTGTCTGCGCTGGTGACTTTAGCCATTATCCTGAGAGCTGAAGAGCAAGGGGAATCCACTGGAGGGCCTCAGTGAGTGTGTGGGGCGTGTGAGAGAAAAATGTGAACACAGGGGGTGGAAATTCAGGCAGTTACCATGCATTTGCTGGGATACGTTTTTGTAAATGATACAAAGATAAATGGTCTGTGTCCTCAAACATCTTAATCCAGAACACACAATTTGCTAAAGGACAGCTTACATGGTATGAATATAAATGATTTCTGGTCAAAGGCTCCAAAAGAATAAAGCTTATTCACAAAATAGCCCTGTTGAGCTCTTTCTGACCAAGATCAGAAGACCCCTGGATGATCCGGAACCAACCTGTTGAGCCCTGCTACAGCTGTGGGCAGAATGACGACATCTCAGTCCACGACAAACCATGTAAGACGACAAAGGGGCTGGCGACCATGATTCTGACCCTGGGTGGGCCTAGGCTTATGTGTGCATTTGCATCTTAGTTAATAGCTAAAGTTTAAACATTAAAAAAAAAAACTAATACAGAAAAGCCTATAGCACGAGGATGAAAAGGAAATTTTTGTACAGCTGTACAATATGTTTGTGTTTTAAGCTATATAACTAAAGAGTCAAAAAGTTTAAAAAATTAGGTTTATAATGTAGAAAAGTTATAATAACTAAATTATTACAGAAAATTTTTAGATAAATTGAATGTAGCCTAAGTGTACAGTGTTTATAAAGTCTGCTGTAGAATACAGCAATGTTCTAAGCCTTCACATTCACTCACCACTCACTCACTGGCTAACCTGGAACCCTTCCAGTCCTGCAAACCCATTCATGATAAGTGCCTTATACAGGTGTACCATTTTTGTCTTCTGTACAGTTTTTTTTGACTGTACCTTTTCTATATTTAGCTATGTTTAGACACACAAATATTTCCCACTGTGTTACAATCACCTTCAGTATTCAGTACGGTACCATGCTATACAGGTGTGCAGCCTAGGAGCAACAGGCTATACCCGACAGCTTAGGTGTGTAGCAGGCTACATCATCCAGGTTTGTCTAAGTACATTCTACGGCGTTCAAACAATGGCAAAATCACCTGATTCATTTCTGAGGACATAGCCCCATCATTAAGCAGAACACGACTGTATTCCCATTTAATAAAGAATCATTTCCTTCAAAGATTAAAATTTAACTTTTCTGTAATTCTCGCACTGACAATGGGGAAGACTCACCTGCCTTTTGCCTCTTACAGGTGTCGGCCTTGTCTCGTGAGGTTTTGTATGAAAGGCTCTGTGTTCAGTTGACCTAGAGAAACTCACTGGCCCAGTGCATAGCTAGCATTAACAGTCATCAATGAAACCATCAATTTTACTATAGAAGCACAAGGGCATTTAGTGCTTTCTGTGTGAGGGATATCATCCCTCTCTGAAATGGCTTAGGAAAATCAAAAGTGTTATTATATATCAGACTCATGTAATGTGTATTCATTTGTTTGACTTTAAAGCTATTTAAAGGATAAAAGCACCCATCCTCAAGTTTCCTCCAGCATGGGTGGAATGTTACCAAATAAACCTGAAAGAGACAACAGGCATGGAAGAAAAAGAGGCAGGATTAAGAATTGAATGGGGGAAAGCACTGGGTGTACTAATAGCATCTAAAAACAGCTCCTTGATGAGCTCTCAGAAGGGCCCATTGTCCCTGTGCCTATAGTTTTATTTTTCCCAGAAAAAATAAATGGGCTGAGTGTGGAGCTGTGAAAGACTGGAGAAAGGGGAGATAAAAATACTCTCCCCAGGAGATGTCTCTCTGTCCCTGAAGTCCTTTATTCAAACTGAAAATACAGACAGCATGAAAACCAGAGTCCCCACCATCCCTACAGCACAGTCTGTGTTTTCTGTGATGTTTGATTGTGTTTTAGTTAGCATTTAATATTTTCTTAATCTGGGCTGCCTTTTATCTGACACCCTGGAACATTTCCCTGTACTTTATTATTTCCTTCCCCTGCTAATGATGTTTCTGGAACAGAGGAACACTCTTGAAATGGATTATCTTCATTAACAGAGGGAACACTGGGTTTGATTTATCTGCACAACCCCTGGGATGTCTTTTGTGCTTAGAGGTCAAAGAAATTCTTCATCTCCTTCTAAACCATTAATTTTATCATTATGGAAATAGCTTCCATAATTGATAAAACATTGTCAACTGAGTTTGACAGACTATTAAAACACTTCTGAAGATTTGTAATCTCAAGCTTCTGCCTCTTGGGACTTACTTAACATACACACACCCATATTTATATTCTCTTAAGTGTCAATGGGAAAAATCTTCTTGATAAGGTGGTTATAATGCACACAGGCAGTGATTAAGAATCATTTCCCTCTGATCCTGGCCAAGTTGTGTTATTATTAATAAAATAGGATAAGCCATTCATCTTTTCTCACTAGCTGAGAAAGTTGAAGCTTTGCCATAAATAGGAAGAGGACCACCCTGTAAAAAGGGATAATTTGTTGTGAAGTCTGGA
>NW_022436959.1:8404467-8448443 GCF_009761245.1 Sapajus apella | reverse complement strand
CCACCATGCCCAGCTAATTTTTGTATTTTTAGTAGAGACAGGGTTTTACCATGTTGGCCAGGCTGGTCTTGAACTACTGGCCACAAGTCATCCTCCCACCTTGGCCTCCCAAAGTGGTGGAATTACAGTTGTGAGCCCCACACACAGCCTGAGCCACCAAGCCTGGCCTGGAGCATCTATTTTTTTAATTAAACTTTTTAATTTTGAGATAATTGTAGATCCACATGCAGTTGTAAGAAATAATAGAGACCCCATGTAACCTGTACCCAGTTACCTCCAATGGCAGTATCTTAGAAAAACTATAGGACAATCACTCAGCTAGATTACTGATATAGATACACTACATCAATCTTACTCAGATTTCTCATTTTATTTGTACTCATTAGTGCATGTGTGTGTATTAAGTTTCATGCCATTTTATCATATGTGTAGATGTATGTATGAGCCCTACAGTCAAGATACAGAACAGTTCCAATATCACATGCATCCCTTGTGTTGGGCTTTTATGACTACACTCACCTCCCTCTTCTCTTCCTCCTCATGAGGCATCAATTTTTCTTTGAGCTTTGCTGAACTTTTATGCATAATAAAGAGAAATTGAATTATTAAAATTATTTGCCTTCCATGAAAGCATTTGAGGTTTTAGAAAAGGAGACCTCATGTTGTTGGGTGCAGTCCAGTGGTGGACGCAGTCTGAGCTTGATTCCTGAACCTAGACTCTATTTCAATCCCCATTCACCTCCCTGGCTGGGCACCTTCCAGGAGATCACAGCCCGCTGTGGCTTTGCATTCAAGGCAACAACAGTGATGTGAGCCATCGTGTGTTAGCAAGCTTTATCTTTTGGAAAAATTCAGTTGACAATATTCCACTGAAATAGTGAATTTTCAGATAAATAAAGACATTGCTTCCAATCTCAAAAGTTTCTTGGAAATTTACGAGGAATGGCATCTAAGATGCATGATTAGCTTCTAATTGAGACTGAGATGGTATCATTTTCTGGAATAACCAATTCACGCTTAAATGAATACAGACCATGAAATTTTCCAAAGTTCTACTTTTTTTTAAAGTAACAAATCAGCTCTAGTTTCTACCCTTTATTGCAAGCTGAGAGTTTAAAAAAAAAAAAAAAAAAGAAGAAGAAAAGAAAAAATAAACCTCCCAGGCTGACATTCCCCATCTGCTACTGTAGGCATTTTTGCCCATCTGATATAAAATGCCAGCAAGGAAGTCCTCAAAGCCAGCCCAACGGCTCCATAAAATATGGTCTTCTTGTCGCCCTTAGTGCTTAAATCATTTGTTGTCAAACTGGGTGGCTTTCAGAGTTGACATTTACTGCTGTTTGCTGCAAAAGAGATTACAGCCTCAAGGAGAGGGCCAGAACTGTCACTAGCACTGCCAACTATGAGAACAAAGGCCTTGGTTAATTTTTTGTGACTGCTGCTGTTCTATGGTTCTCAAGTGATGGATTTTCAACAAGAGACACTCATGAAATGTTTACTCAGTGGTCCCAATAGTCTCATGTATATACACACACTCAGACCCACACCAACAAAGAAATTTTAAAGGATCCTTTACTTTCCCTCTCCTAACCCTCATCTCTCACTCTTTTTCACTTCGTTCTCTTTCCAAAGTCATTAGGTTAGCTCTAATACAGATATGCCCTTTATGCATGAGGCATTCATATAAGTAGTCCGAATGAATTTAAAGCAGCTTTCAAAGATTTAGTTCAACAAGATGTATCAATTGTTATTTATGTTTATGGAGCTGTGACAATTGCTCCAGAGGACACCAAAATGAGTCTCTTCCCTCAAAAGAAAGCAAACTAATATTTATCAAGCACTCCTATGAAACTGAGCATTTCCTATTTGTCATTTCCTGCTATTCTCATGGCAACTCTGCAAAGTAGGTACTACACTTTCCATGTCAGGAAACAGAAGCCCAGTCAGGTTAAGGGGAGTGCCCAAGCTCACACAGCTAGTAAGAGGTAAAATCGACAGTCAGCTCAGAAATACCTGACTCAATTCCATGCTTTTTCCTACCACATCCTTGAAGGAGCTCACAAAGGGATATAGAGTTATGGAAATACAGAAATGCAAGTATATACTTAAACTGTAATACAGTGTAGATTATAAGAAATTAAGAAATGCTGAATCAAGGGATTATAAAGAAATCCAACATATGGTTGATGTGGTGGATGCTGTCATAATCCCCTTGCAGTGAAGTGCCCGTCCCAGCTGCTGGGAGTGCTGGGGCCATATGACCTTTAGCTGTCAGCCACTTCAGGGACTGTCTCATCTGCAGAGAGCCACCTTGTCCAAGGACACGCTCCTTCCTGAGAAGCCCACAGCCCTGACTGATTGATATAGAAGTAAAATCCCAAGTAATCATCTAGGCTCATTAAGGACCATTCCACTTCCCGAGCTCCCCATGTGTCACCTGAATCTGTGGTTCATTGTAGCTCCTGCTTTCTTCTCTCTTCCTCAGGTGTTGAGCCAAGGGCACTCCTGAGTGTTCAACCTTAGCTCAGAGATTGCTTCCCTGAAAACTCAGCTCATGACAGTTGGGTGGAAAATTCTTCACAGGAAAGGTGCTGTATAAAGTAGGTCTTGGGTACAACGCAAGATTTCAACACAACAGCCAGGGAGTTATTTTTAGAAAAGCAATTTCTACTGTTCTGTGGAAGGTCTTGAAGACTAGATGAGTCTGTACACAGTGGAGAAATCAAGACCCACTGAAGGCTTTAAGCAGAGGCATCACATGAAGCAGGCTGTGCCTTGGAGAAATTCTGTGGCCACACTATGAAGCTGAGCAATGAGGATAAAAGCAAAAGTCCAGGAGGCCATTGAGGAGACAGTGGTCCAGATAATTTCCACTGACAGAGCGTTAGAGTTTGGGGCAGGAACTCAGGTCTGAATCTTGGCTCTGCCGCCTCCTCTCTGAGAGACTTCGGGAAGTCACTTAATTCCTACAAATCTCACTTTCTTTCTCTGCCAACTAAGATAATATTTATAGCGTGTAATGTCTGGGAGGTTGCAAAGCATTCACACACACACACACACACACACACACACACACACACACACACACCTATAAATCCGTAAAAAAATGCAAGTTCTAGTTGTGGAGATAAAGAAGGATAGCCTAAAGCAGCGGTTGGCAAGTTCAGTCAGCCTGGGATTTTTTGTTTTTGTTTTTGTTTTTTGTAAATAAAGTTTTAGTGGAACATAGCCATGCCAATTCATTTAGATTTCATCGGTGGCCACTTTCAAGCTACAATGGCAGAGATGAGTAGCTGCAATCAAGACCATATGGCCCCACAAAACCCAAAATATGTGCGATCTGGCCCTTTCCATAGAGCGTTTGCCACCTCCTGATCTTAAGTATCATAACAGAAGTAAAAAGAGGTGACTGATAGAAAGGACAGGACAGGGGTAAAATCTGTAAGACCCAGCAACGCTCAGGATTAGGGAGACAGAGTGACATGAAAAAGAACCAGTAACTCTGGGATTTCCACTGGGATCCCAGTGAGAGTGGTGGTGTCTTAACCCCACTGAACAAATTAGGAAGGACAGTTCCATTTAATGACTGGTACATTTTGAATTTCAGATGCTGGTAAAACTGTTCAGTGGGCAGATGAAAATGGGAATTTGGTTCTTTGGCAAGAACTCAGAGATGTTTTAATTTTTGGAACAGTAGACATAGACGTGAAGAAAAACTGGTGATTCTGTAGGCAGCATAATCTCAATTGTAATCTCCCACTTTTAAATGGATCAAGCTCTGTCTTGTATTTGAGAAGTTATCCAAAGATTTTAATGCTTCAAATTGGAGAGTTAAGGTAGGACTTTGCTAATTCTTATCATATAAGCAGAAAATGAGAAAAAGGCAGTGATATTTCACTGTTGCTAGAAAGGAAACGTTTTAGAACCAGCAAAGGCTCCTGCGATGGAGGACATTTGACTATGTTACTGACACTAAGCCACATTTGAAATACATTGTTCAACGGCTACACACTAGCATGTCCCAAGCAATATGGGTCCCATGAGATATTAAACAGCTTTCTGCAAATCAAAGGATTTCAAAGTTAAACCAGATTAAAGAAATTTAAAGCTGTCTCTATTGTGAGACTTCTTAGATCCTTTAGTATGGTAATAAGCATTGGGAATACCCCAACACCCCAAGAGGTAGACACAGTAAGAAGATAAGAAAAGTAAGGTTTAAAGCAGTCACTTGCCCAGAGTTACACAGCTATTAAGAAGGAGAGCCAGGAGTCAAATTCAGAAAATCTGCTTCAGAGTTCTCAGCAATGACACTCCCCCACCAACCCAGCTTTACTGGGGTATAACTGACAAATAAAAAGTGCATATATTTTAAGTGTACAATGTATTGTTTTGATATATGTTGTGAGGTGATTGCCACAATCAAGCCTATCCATAACCTCATCTAGTTACCATTTCTGTGCCTTGTATTTGGTGAGAATATTTAAGATCTACTCTTAGCAAATTTTAAGTAAACAAAACATTCTTATATTATCTCTAATTACCATGCTGTAAATTTGATTTTTATAACTTATTCATCTTATAACTGAAAGTCTGCACCCTTTGACCAAAAAGTTTGTACCCTTGACACTTTTTTAAATAACGATGGTGATAAGAGATAAGGATGATGTGGTGGTGAAAACTGTCATTACTGCGGAGCAGTCCCTGTGATACTTGATGTCCCTTGAAAAGCTATGGTAATTCTTACACTAGGGTATCAGTCACCTGGCGTCAAAACAATGCTGTGTCAACCACCCAAAACTCAGTAAGATACAATCACAGGCATGTATTCAGTCTAATGAATACACTCGATGCATTAGAATACATCTAATGCATACATTAGAATACATCTAATGAATGCATCTGCAGGTTGGCTGCGATAGCTTTGCTGATCTCATTTTTGTTTGACTCCAGGCTGCAGGTTCAAATTAGGCCTGCTCTGTAGAGCTCTCATTTGTCTGGAACCAGGCAGCTGCCACTGGCATAGCTGTGATGCCTCCATTTGTGTCACACCTGCAATATTCATTGGCTAAAGCAAGTCACATGACTGGACCCAAGTCAAAGGCCAGGGATGTCTACCTCTAGATTCCTACTCCTAGAGGAAAGAATTGCAAGTAACATGGCAAAAACAGTGCATAAAAGAAAAGGAGAAGAAATGGAATCCATTATTCAATCTACCATGACCCATGTGTAAAATTCATCATGCAAACATGCAATAAAAATTTAATCCACGCTGTTTAAATAATCCACAGTACCTTAACACTCTGAATTCAACTTCAGTTAATGTATTATGTGACAAACTTTTATTCATCTTATCCCAATATATTTTCAGAATCTGTCCAAGCCTAGGCTAAATAAGGTATGTACTACAGGAATATAGCTCTAAGGATTAACTAAATATATTAGTAAGTGGTCAAATCCTTCTGTTCAAGCATCAGAATTATTCACCTGGCCTCTCTGCCAGTGTTTCTGTGGATCTCAGGCTGCCACACTTGGGTACTGCTCACCCCTCCCAGGCCAGCAGAACTGAAGAACTTAGGGTTTAAACTGAGGTTAGAGTCGTAGGAGATTAGATATGGCCCACTTGCTTGCATGTGCATGAGAATCTCTGAGCCTGCAGGGACTGTCTGGGCCAAGGGTCCAGGGGAATGGTTAGAGAAGAGTGAGCAGCAGAAAACTGGCAAAATGAGGGGGAGGGGGAGGAGGGTTCAGTGAGTAGACCCTGAAAGGAGTCCTCTGAGAAAATGAAAGAAAGGAGGCTAACCTTTATATAAAGCTCTTTTAGACTATATCTTAAAAGGAGAGGGAAGTTGGAATAATATCTCTGAAAATGCCCAGGTGTGCTTTCAAAAGCCAAGGCAGGCAGATCACTTGAGGTCAGGGATTCGAGACCAGCCTGGCCAACATGGCGAAACCCCATCTCTACTAAAAATATAAAAATTAGCTTGGCATGGCAGTGCACACTTGTAATCCCAGTTGCTGGGGAGACTGAGGCAGAAGAATTGCTTGAACCCATGGGGCAGAGGTTGCAGTGTGCCAACATCACTTCACTGCATTCCAGCCTGGGTGACAAAGCAAGATTCCATCTCAAAAAAAAAAAAAATCTCTAAAACTTACAAGAGTATTTGATGATAATGATGATAATGAATATTTGATACATGAAAGAATACATGTAGCATATATAAACTTTGAAAATAATTATAAAATGAGCTTATGACCTCATCACTCAACTTAAACTACATTACATTTACTGGTGTGCTTCACCTCCTTCCTGAAGAAAACTACTGAGAATTTTGTGCTTATCATTCTCTTGCTGTTTTTTAAAAGATAATACATCCTGTATTACACAGCCTTGAACAATGTGTTGCTTAGTTTTCTTCATATTTGAGTTTTATAGAAGTGCTGTCCTCGTATGCAATCGTGGCATCTTGTCATCATTATGTTCCTGAAATTCTTTCATGGTTTGGGAGCTGCGGAGTTTCATTTACTTTCACTGCTCCACAATATGCCTTATTAGAAATATGCCCTATTTTATGTATTTCTTCTCATCCATAAATATTTAGGTTGTTCTGTTTTTGCTATTATGAACAATTTTGTTCTGAGTGAACTTGTATGTCTCTCCAGGAAGACAGTGACCAAGAGTTTTTCTGGACTGTGTAATTCAGAGTGGAGTTTCTGGGTTTTAAGGTTTTCAATCGTTGTTTGAAATTTTATTCCATAGTGGTTGTGTGGTTGTATCCGTTTATGAAGCCATGAGCAGAGAATGAGCGTTTTTACTGAACCACAGTTTCATGAACACTGTGTATTGCCAAAATTCTAAATGTTTGCCAATCAAGAGGATATAAAACAAATCCCATTATAGTTTCCGTTTGTATTTCCCTGATTATTCATAAGGTTGAACATCTTTTCATGGTTTAATTCACCATGTATGTTTCCTCTTCAGTGAACTATTTCTTTTGCTTATTTTGTAGTTTTTCTGAGTTTCTTACCAACTTATCATAGTCCACTATTAATACTAAATGTTAATCTCTTGCCAATTACATGTGGTACCAATATCTTGTCCCATTGGGTAGCTTTACATTTCCACTCCTTTTTGAGTGACCTTTGGTAAACACACATGCCCAGCCTTGAGGTAGTCAAATGTATCTAACCTTTCTTTGTATGTGTGTGTGTCTTCTTTAAGGGATCTATTCCTTCTTCAAGTTTTTACAGATAATCTGTCTCCGAAAAGTCTTGAAATTTTGCTTTGTACAATCTGTTAGGGGTTTTTTTGTTTGTTTGTTTGTTTGTTTTTGCCTGTTATGTGAGTAGGGGCCCATTTTTTTTCCCCGGTGTGGGTAGCCCATTATCTCAACCAACATATTTAATGAGAGAGACACTCTCATCCATTCATCTCCTTAGTCATCTGCAATGCTGCCTCTTCCTGGTATCAGATTGGCTCGTGTGTGTGAGATAGTGCATAGATCAGTGCGTCTTTCCCTGCACCAAAATCACGCCATCGTAATTACTCCTCTGGCTTTATAGTAAGTCCTGATATCTGGTAGGCCCTCCTGGTAACTAGGCTACAACTGGATTTTGAGGGAAAGAATGAGGTTCAAACATTCTAATTAAGATAATGAGAGATAAAAAGATGTTAAGGGTTTAGGTTCACGGTTTATTTACAAATAATATCTATTATCTAACTTCTGCCCCTTAAGATGGGCCTAAGGTAGCTGCCATTGGAAACATACAAGTTACTCTAGCTGTTGCTTATACCCTATTATCAGGTAATTTGAACTGTTGCTTTAAAACACAGATAATTCAGACTTCCTGGTGATTCAGATGAAGGAGGTAATTTGGTTTTCTGCTTTTGCTTCAAGACGTTAGCTATTTTGCAAAAACTGATCAACGCTTTCTGTTCCATTAGTAAATAAAGGCACATGAAAATGTTAACTTTTGTGCTTATTCTGAAGGGGCTCTAATGCTAACATGTCTTACTTTACTTCAGTATTATTTATATAGAGCTTCATGTTTATAAAGCTAAGACAAGGTGACTGGATGAACTGGAAGCTTTCTCAGGGGGGTCATAGGAACTCTGCTATAAACTCTCTCAGCTCTCTATGGACCATACATTTTATAATTCATTCTGTATAAACAACACAAATCTTCTGAGCATTTTCCATCCAGTCAATGTTGAATAAATTCTTTTCAGTGGTGACACTGACTCCTTAGGCTGTTTATTTGGACTTCCTCAGTAGAGATATGTTCATACAAACCAAACAATCTTAAATGTTATGTCCAAAATGTATTGTAAGTCATGTTTATGAATGGAGTTTTATATTCTCTATGAAGGTACAGGAAGAGAATGTAGTACACTCAATGCTCACAGTCCAGTTAGGTACACAGTAGAGTGTATAAGAAGTATCCCTGGACATGTTAAATTTGTACCTATACAAAGGCATATTTTAAAAAACTTGGAAAGTTGGGTCACAAAAAATATTAGAGTTGAAAAGATTGGCAACGTATATTTAAAAATCACTATCTTCTAAAGAGAATAGAAATATGGTTCAAGGGAGGGAATCAACAGTGAGTAAGGACAAAATGGATGAAAAAAGAAAACTGAAATACAGGCAGGAAGTACATTCAGGAAAGAGAAGTGACGTAATGAAAAGAAAGCAGAATTGAAACCACAGCCTCTTCCATAACAAATCTAAGTGTTAAAATGATAGGGGATGATTTTTTCAGTAATTTTGGCTAGAGCAGGAAAAGGGTGTATCCCTACAGAACAGTACTTTTAGTGTTTGCTGAGGTGGGAAAAAACATCGCAATTAACAAGCTCCAACAGGGGCAATGGCAGTAAAAGGAAGTTTGATTTTTGCTGTGACTGCGAATTAAGGGTAGCTCAAAATCTGCTTTCTAAAGCTTGTGGGGTGCTCCCCATTTCCCAGCTTCCCTTCTCTCCCCAGGTTCCCGGAGCACCCGTAAACTCTCTTCCCTCTCCACTTGTGAAACCTCCTTTCAGATCACAATCCTCTCGGCGCCCTGCAATCTAGCAAAATCTCTCCACTCAACAGTCTGCTAGCAACACAAACTCTGCATTTAGGGGCACGCTGGCTGCAGTAAATTAGAAGGAAATTTTACCAAAAGAAAATAAGTATCATGTTTACATTTTTAGATCTGTATTTATAGATATAAATGCAAACACAATGGATAAATGATGGCAATTATATAATAATCAAAACTATTCAATGTTACATATAATTCTTATATTAATAGAGTTGCAAGACATAGCAAATAAAAATACAGGATGCCCAGGTAAATAAATTGCAAAGAAACAACAAACTGTTTAGTATAAGTGCATCCCATGTAATAATTAGGATATACTAATACTAAAAAATTATTCCTTGTTTATCTAAAATTCAGATTTAGCTGAGCATCCTGTATTTGGCAGCTCTAATTAGCGGATCTGCCATATGTAGCTCCAATAAAACTGATCATTTTTTGAGCACCCCCTTCCCATCTCCACCCAAAATGAAGTACTTCGGAAAGCTCTGAAAAGTAATGTAATGACTTCACTGAAGTTCTCTTTCTGAAAGTGTTCTTCACCCAGCTCTCCCGGGCAGATTCTACTCATCTTGACTACTTCCCAAATCTATCGCTCCTGACCAAAAGCACCTGCCCTCTAGGCTCTCTCCCACATTTCCCTCTGTCCTCCCTCTTACCCTCTTCCAACCACCAATATTCTTGCTTTCCCTTCACCAGGTCTCCAAATTTTCTTTAAGAATATAAGAATATAGGCTATTTGAGCCCTTTCTGCCACCTTCAACTCTCCTCTCCCTCATTGCTCTGCAGAGTACAGTGAAAGCCTATACGTCTCCGAGTAAGCAAGAATAGTTCTTAAAAGTTGAGGAAGGATTAGTACTCTGCATAATTGTACTTTAATATTTATATGCCTCACACCCACTAAGGTTCTTCAGGAGCGTTCTCAGCTGTCTGAGACAGTATCTTCTCACCTTTCTCTCTCCTGGTCATTCAGGTATCCCCAAAGTTTCTTGTCAATCCTAGATATTATCAGAAATTCTGTAAGGCTCCTTCTCCTGCCTGTCGGTAAGTGCAACTCTGTTGAGACCACAGACCTCTCTGGGAAGAGGCTGCTGCATTTGAGACTTCTTCCTTCAAAGGGCTAACCTTTCCTGAGATCCCACCGCTTTGAGTGCTCCCGCAGTCTCTGCCTTGTGCATGGTTGGACCTCCCCAGTCCAGTGTTGAACAGAAGCACTGACAGCAGATGTCCTTGTCCCATTTGCAGTCTCACAGGGAAAGCTTTCATTATTTCTGAGTTGGAGGAAGGTTTTTTTTTTTTTTGAGATACGCTTTACTAAATTAACAAAATTCCCTTCCCTTCCTAGTCTGCTAACAATTCTTATCAAGAACGGGGGCTTATTCTATCTCACAGTTTTTCTGCAGCTATTGGGATGATCATTTGGGTATTCTCCTTTCTTCTGATAATGTGAAGAATTACATAGTTTTTCAAATACTGGTCATGTATTCCCAAAAGAAACCCAAAGTGATCACAAAGAATCATTTTCTGACACTTTGTTGAGCACTTTGAAAATCTATGTTTACGAGAGAGATGAGCCATGCTTTTCTTTCCTTGTAAGAGTCTTTCTCGGGTTTGGTATCCTTGTAAGGTTCTTTACCAGGTTCTGTTTGCTGACCTTGTAGAATGAGCTAGAAATTGTTTCTTCTTTTTTGACTCTCTGAAGGAACTTGTATAAAATTAGCATTACTTTTTCCTTAAACGCATCAACGTTTTCTCTACAAATATCCCCCTCCTCATTCCTGATTTTGGCAGTGTTGTTTTCTTGGTAGAAACTTGTTGGTAGGGGTTGTTCTTTTTTAAAAAAAAAACAGCTTTTGGCCTTGTTGATTTTTCTCTATTATGTATTTCTTATTACATTTATTCTAATTTTTATCTTTATTATTCCCTTCCATTTTTACTGGAATTGTCTATTATTTTTCTAGCTACTAGAGATATGTTTAAATTGTTCACTTTTAGCATTTTTTTCCTAACAGATAGATTTTTAAACTATATGTATTCCTCTAAGCACAAATTTAGCTGCATCCCAACAGCTTGATGTGGCATATTTTTATTTAGTTTATTTTTTGAAGTTTTTTATTGTAATTGCTTTCTTACCAAGGGGTTATTCAGAAGTATTCTGCTTAATTTCCAGACATTTGGGGATTTTCCCAGTGTTTCTTTGCTATTGTTGATATCATACTTAATTCCACTATATTCAGTTCATGTATTCTACATGGTTTCCATCCTTTGAGATTTGTTGAGACTTGCTTTAAAGCCAAGCATATGGTTTCTTTGGGTGAATGTTGCATGTACATTGGAAGAGCATGTGTATTCTACAGATGCTGAATGTGGAATTCTATGTACATCAATTTTATAAAGTTTGTTACTCTGGCTTTTCAAATCTCCTATGTGTTTGCTGAAGTTTTGCCTATCAGTTACTGAGAGGGATTTGCTAAAATTCACAAGTATGATTGTGGATATGGCTATTTCTGTGTTTTAGTTCTGTTAATTTTTTTCTTTCTACAGTGTAAGCCTATGTTATTTATTGCACACCAATGCAGGATTCAATCTGCTATATCTTTGTCCTTATAAAATGTTCCTTTCTCTCTAGTAACATCTCATGTTGAACTCTATTTTTCATCAGAATAAGATAGCCATGTTAGTTTTCATTATCTTAATGTGCGCATTGTATATCTTTTTCTATCATTTTATTTTTAATATTTCTATTTTCTTCATATTTAAGGTAAGTCTCGTGCATATTTTGGGGGTTTTGTTTGTTTGTTTCGAGTCAGGGTCTCACTCCTGTTGCCCATGCCGGAGGGCAGAGGCACAATCTTGGCTCACTGCAGCCTCAACTTCTCAGGCGATCCTCCCACCACAGCCTCAGGACTATGTGGGACTACAGGCACGTGGCACCATGCTCAGTTGTATATTTTTTTTTTTTTTTTTTTTTTTTAGTAGAGAAAGGGTTTTGCTTTGTTGCTGAGGATGGTCTTGAACTCCCAGGCTCAAGCAATCCACCTGCCTTGGCCTCCCAAAGTGCTGGGACTGCAAGCATGAGCCACCACACCTGACCAGTGTTTTGTCATTTATTAACAAAGTTACCTTTTATTTGAAGTTTTTCATTCATTTATATTGAATGTAATTACCAATATATTTGAGTTTGAACCTGCCATCTTGCCATCTTTCTTCTATATGTCTCACCTATTATTTCTTTTTTGTTTTCCTGCCTTTTTAGCTTAACCAGGTATGTGTAATTGTCCCATTTCCTCTCCTAATAGCTTGTAAATAACATATCCTTCTATTATCTCTCATGATGAGCGAACTCTTGAGATTGGTTTGTTAAATAATGTTTAAATGTATCTCTAACATTTTATCAGCGATGCTTTTGAAAGTACAAATGTATCTACGCCTCTAAATGATTCAAACCAGAAAACATTTAGTTGTGAAATATGAGTCCAGCTTACACTTCATATTTACTGGAAGAGAAAGTCTTTCCAGGAAACACTGGGCTATGTAAGTTTACATTCTCATTCCTGAGCCATCAGTATAAATTATTACAAATTCACCATCAAGAATGCTGTAGCTAAAAAATCCCATGCCAGGGACCACTTGCTGAAGTTCTCTGGGGAAAAAAATCTTGTACATAAAGTGAAAAGGCTGGGTTTTTCAGGAAGGAGTGAAGAATGTAATGATGAACTTCACTAGGAAGCCAGAATATATGAGATCCCTGAAGGATATTTATGAGGACTTGGCCCCCATGTTCTCCCATAGGATGGACCCCCAGCTGCACTTGCACTGGGAAAGTCTATGGATAGCCTGATCTACCTCCTGCTCTACTTGATGGAGTAGGAGGAAACTTACCATGGGGGTCCCTAACTCGCCCAGAGTTTAGCTACCAAAGCATAGATAGTGGCATGGCAAACAGATGCTGGAAAATATAAAATCCCTCCAGTTAGACCTCGGAGCCAAGTTGCTTCTAAGTCACCTCTGGCTTTTTCCTACATGTACAAGGGAGGTGCCTGCCTCAGGGACAAAACTCTGCCTAAGTGTGAAGTTCACAGAAAACCTTGCCAGAAGCTGGAAGGGCCTTGAGATGAGGTGTGATTATTGTGTCATTGAGCCTCTGCTTCGACTTCCTTTGGGCGTGTCACACATCTGCAGAGGGAGGCCCCAAAGGAAAGTTTTACGACCTCTAAGGGAGGAACATAAATTAACCTATCTATGCAGCTTGTGTACTTTTTTGTTTTCCAAAATGTTTTCTCTCCTTTCCACCTTTTTCTTCTTTCCTTCCCTCTCTCCCTCCTTGCCTTCCCTTGCCCCCTCCCTTTCTCCCTTTCCTTCCTTCCTCACCTCTCCACTTCCTTCTTTCCTTCCCTCTCTCCCTCCATGCCTTTCCTTGCCCCTTCCCTTTCTTTCCTTCCTTCCCTCCTTCATTCCTTCGTTTTTTCCTCCCTTCATTCCTTCCTTCGATTCTTTGTTCCTTCCTTCCTTCCTGCTCTCACCTTTCATTTTCTCCCTCTTAACCTGGATTTCTTGCTGACTCAAATGTTTTTAGCCTTTCAAACCAAGTCCCACCTTGGCTCATAGCATTTACAGAATAGAGTTTTCCTTGGAAAGCTCTCATATTTGAACACCGGTATTTGAACAGTCCTCGGGCGCCTACTCTCCCTTCTCCAGGCTGGTGTGGTTCCCATTATCATCTGGCCAGGTGTCTTCCCATTTGGAATCCCCTGATTGGGATTCACGAATCTGCGTGCATCTACTGAACTGAGAAGAATATATTCGGGGTCACCCAGCTGGTTATTCCATTAAATTCTCAGTGTTTGCCGTATATTGGCTGAAGAAAAATATTAACATCCTGTGGCTGGATTGCAAGCTATCATGAATTATAGTATACTGGTTACAGAAATGAAGTGTACAGTGGAAAGGGATTCAAACTGGAGATCATAAAGCATGAAGAGAAAACATTTTAACTATGTCGGTAGTATTGCAATTTATTCATTGATGCTTGGTTTGCTGCTGATGTGTTCATAAGTAGCTGCTTAGTTCATATCTGTCTCTACTCTGAGAATATGGTGATGAGAAGTTTCCAGTTGTCTCCGAAAAAGCATCCTGAGCATCAATTTGGAATAAATGGGGTATTAGGTTAATAAAGGTCAAGCTGATGTAACAGAGACCCCCCTGGCTTCCTGCCACCACTATGGCTTAAATAAGAATGAATTTTATTTCTCTTTCACATACATAGATAGTGGGCAGTTCTGCTCCACAAAACCATCGAGGGACTTATATTTATTTCATCTTGCTAATACGTCATACCTAGAATGTTGTCTTTATTTAAATAATCAAAAATGGCTTATTGCTTTGCCTGGCTTGAAACACTTGAGAAAGCAAAAAAGAAGAAAAACAAGCAAATAATTTTCTTTCTGACAAGTAATGTGAACATCGTTTACATCTCTAAAGCTTACATTTCATTGGCAAAAAATATATATATATATTTTCCATATAGCTATACCTAACTGCAAAGAGTGTCAGGAAATTTAGTCTCTAGCTGGGAAGCCATGTCTCCAGGAAATAAGTAAAGATAAATTTGAGAAGACAAATATACGTCATGCATCGAATCTGAAATAAATTACGTTTCTCATTAGCTCTATAAGACAGTATAACATAATGGTTAAGAGATCTGGCTCTGGAGACAGAAAGCAGTAAGACTAGTTTGGGCTCTACCACTTACTAGTTGTGTGGTCGTAGGCAGGTTACTTAACTTCCTTAAAACCTTAGTTTCCTCACCTATAATATGGGAAATGTAACAGAACCTGTGTTCAAGATTACATGAAATATGTAAGTCGTCACACAGTAAGTGTTCAATGAATGTTACCTGACTTAGTTTCCTGAAGAGGGTGAAGGAACCCCTTGTTGATAATAAGACTTTCAGGTCAATGACAGGTCATCTAATAAAGAGCTTCTTTGTTTCAGCAAAATTTATTCAGTAGGAGTCTACTTTATAGAAGGCACTGGGATAGTAGCTATTATCAGGTAAGTTCTATACTTTGAGTTTTTATTATGTAAAAAAGACATACAAATCACTCTAAATTCCCCCACTATGTTTGAAGATAACAATAGTTCTTAGTCCTTTTCTCACTAAACTTGGAGGAATGGATGAGATAACATCTGTTAAGAGCTTAGTTCATTCTCTAGCATACCATACAGTAAGTATTGTAAGTAAGTACATACGTTAACTCAGCCGGGCGCGGTGGCTCATGCCTGTAATCCCAGCACTTTGGGAGGCCAAGGCAGGCAGATCACAAGGTCAGGAGATCAAGACAAGAATAGCTGAAACAGTGAAATCCCGTCTCTACTAAAAATACAAAATATTGGCCAGGCGTGGTAGTGCGCCTGTAGTCCCAGCTACTTGGAAGGCTAAGGCAGGAGAATGGCTTGAACCCGGGAGGCAGAGGTTGCAGCAAGCTGAGATGGTGCAACTGCACTTCAGACTGGGTGACAGAGTGAGACTTCATCTCAAAAAATATGTGTGTGTCTGTGTGTGTGTGTCTGTGTACTCAATATTATACAAGGCCAGTACTAAATATTATTACAAGCAGTGCTATGGGAATACAAAAGAAGGAACAATGAATTCTGACTAGGAGTAGGGAAGAATTCAAGTAGCTACTGAAACTTCTGCTGGGTTTTTAAGGATGAGTAAGATTTCAAAAGTTTGAAAATATTTTTTTTTTAAATGGCTTCATCCTTTTAAAAGAAAACAAAATGAGCCAAAGCATGAAGGTGAGCTATTGTGTGGCATGTTCAAGGACAGAATGACTGGATCAGAGATTCATGAATGGCTAACGAATGGGAGACGCTGTGGAGGAGACTAGCATGTGAGATCAGATAACGATGGACTTCCCTCATTAGACATTGGCGAGGTTTCTGAGGTAATTTTCATACTCTGAACTGTGTAATAGGTTGACCACCTCTGTTGGCAGCATACAGGGTAGATTAGAAGGGAGATGGGTGTTTCAAATGAGAGGCTGGAAGAGCAGACAGCGGCTATGAAAGTAGTTTAGGAAAAGAACAATGAGGCCTGAATCTGGACGTTATCATTGAGAATGGCAAGTGAAGGACAGAGAAGAGTTATAGAAGAGGTAAAAATCAATAAGCATTTGCAACTCATCCAACAAGAAAAGTGAGGGAGAGTGGAGAACTGAAAATATTTAGGATTTCTAATCTGAGCATTATAACCAGAGATGATGTAATTTCGAAGTGAGATCTGCTAAAACCAAAATCTACTAGGGCTTAGCTATTCAGATTTCCAATAGAAATGGCCTGAGGCAATGGCATTGCTTGTATGACAATGTGGTCATCAGTTGGAGTAAAAATGCATAAATCCCCAATGTGAGTACCCAATTATCTTCAAAATCTAATCTTACTGGATCTTTGGAATTCACCAGAGAATAGCATTCACTTGAGAAATATGACCTAAAGATGACGTCTGCTTCTAGCTTAATGGAGTACCTGGTATCAGACCATCTCTCTGGCTGAGGACACCATCAAAGCTGCATAAAATACAAAGAAAAAAAAATCCAGCTGTTTCAAGCTATCAGAAAATACCCAGTGATGCTAAGATCTGGGGAAGAAATATACTTCGGAGATCTTAAGACTCTGCACTAATTTCCCCTCACGGTATTTGCTGATTCCTAAAATGTACATGTATAAGGTGAGATTTGTGGAACTAAACCAAAAATAGGTACTAAATCGAGATTTTGACAGTTTGTAGTCCTAAGAAGATAAAATGGGGCCCCAAACCTAAAAAAAGAAGTCTTCAATGATTTTTACTTGAAAGCTTGAACAGTGATACACCTTAAGAAACTGACACTTCCAAACTGGATCAAAGAGTGATTTTTTTCATTTGTTATATGCTCACTAGAATAAAATTTCCAAATTCAGAAAAATAACTATTCAGATCTCTATAATTTTTCATATTTAATAAAACATTAACAGGCATTTTCACTAAGATAAAGAACAAGGCAAAGATGACCACTATCTTTTCTACTATCCAACATTGTACTAGAGTTATGAGGCAAAGAAATCAGGTAAGAGAAATCAATCAAGGCCTAATAATGGATAAAGCTAAAGTAAAATGTTCTCTATTTGAAGATGCTATAACAGTATACTAGCAAAACCCAACAGAATCAATGATGAAACTGGCTCAAACAATAAGACAATTGAGTACATTTTCTGTTTTTGGACAGGATACTTTAACATTATAAAACATGTGAGTTTTTCCTATGTGAATTCACACAAGAAATGCAATCCCAATAAAAGTATCAACAAGCTGTTTTATGGAGTTAAAGGTGACACCAAACTCAAGACAGAGTACAAGCAATAACAAATTAACCTGCCTGTATTATAAACAAAGAACATGACCATATTTGTTTTTATGTAGAAAAGCAAATGTGTGAAATAGCCAGGAGATGATGGAAAAGAATACTTATGAGGGAGTAGTAGACATTAAAACATACTATAAAGCCTCTATAATTAAAACAACATAACATAGGCACATGGCCAGTGAGGCAGAGTAGAAATTTCAGAGACGGACTCACCTAAGAAAAAGTGGTATATGATGAGTATGGCATTTGAAACCATTGGAGTAAAGGTGAACTTTAAAATAAATGATGTTAGACAACTGAGCAGACATTTGGAAAAAGATAAAATGAGATCTATATCTCAAAGTAGACAATTGACAAACTAGGAAAAAGTATTTGCAACATATATCATAGACAAAGGGCTAATATTCCTAAATATATAAAGAATGCTTAAAAATTGAGTGCCAAAGAACAACAAAAAAAAAAAAAACTTGTTTTTATTTTATTTCAATAGTTTTGAGGGATCCAAGTGGTTTTGGTGGCATGGATAAGTTCGTTAGTGGTGATTTCTGAGATTTTGGTGCACTCACCACCCAAGCAGTGTATACTGTACCCAATTTGTAGTCTCTTATCATTCACCTCCTTCCACCTTTTCCCTGAGTCCCCAAAGGCCATATATTATTCTTACGCCTATGGATCTTCATAACTTAGCTCCCACTTATAAGTGGGAGCATACAATGTTTGGTTTTCTATTCCTGAGTTACTTCATTTAGAGTAATGGCCTCCAGCTCCATCCAAGTTATTGGGAAGGTGATTATTTCATTCTGTTTTATGACTGAGTAGTAAGTATTTCATGGTATACATATATACACCACATTTTCTTTCTTTATTTTTTTTTTTTGAGACAGAGTTTTGCTCTTGTTACGCAGGCTGGAGTGCAATGGGGTGATCCCAATTCACCACAACTTCCACCTCCTGAGTTGAAGCAATTCTATCTCAGCTGCCCGAGTAGCTGGGACTACAGGTGTGCGCCACTATGCCCAGCTAATTTTTTTTGTATTTTTAGTAGAGACGGGGTTTCACCATGTTGACCAGGATGGTCTCGATCTCTTGACCTTGTCATCCACCTGCCTCGGCCTCCCAAAGTGCTGGGATTATAGGGGTGAGCCACCGCATCTGGCCCACATTTTCTTTATCCACCCTTTGGTTGATGGGCATTTAGGTTGAGAATGGAAAAAGCCATCAACAATTCACAGACATATTAAATGGTTCCAAAACATATAAAAATGATAATTATCAAAATAATACAATTTCTCAACAATCAATTAGCAAAACTTAAAAAGACTGACAATACATTTGTTGGCAAAGCTGTGAGGAAATAGATACTCTCAGACATTGCTGATGGGAATACCAATTGGCACAATCTTCTGGAAGGAAATTTGGAAATACCTAACAAAATTCTACATGCACTTATTTTTTAAACTGGTAACCCAAATTCTAGGAATCTACACTGAAGATACACTTCTTACAATACAAAAATACATATTCAGAGTTACTCACTGTAGCACTGTGTGAATTGCAATACAGTGGAAACAATCTAAAGTCATACTTTGGAAAGTGGCTGAATAAACTGTGATACTTCCACACAATGAAACACCATGTAGCTGTAAAAAGAAACAAAGAGAGAAAAGAAAAGGAAAAAAAGGAAGATCTCTATGAACTGATATGAAGTGACCTTCAAAATACAAGGCTAAGTATAAAAAGCCAGCGCAAAAGGGAATGAATACCATGCTACCTACCATGTAGAGAATAAGGGATATAAGAAAAGACACATTTCTGATCATTTATGAAAAGGAAATATGGGAAAGATAAACCAAGAACTACAGCAGGTAGGTGGGAAAGGGATAGATAGAAGAAAGGAATGGGAGAGGCTGAAATGGGTTAAGGAGGGAGTAGCACTTTTGAGTGTATCTTTTTGAATAGGTCTCACTCCTAGAACCACAGTAACATATCCTACAACCATAGTACACATATCCAAAAAAATAAACAATTCAAAACCAGGTTGTGAGGGGAACTCAAGATGGAATACCAACAATACCACGTTAACTTACCTATATTGTAAACAAAGAACATAACCACGCTAAAGGGAGTGAGGAAGAAAAGAATGAACTTTTTGGCCAGGCGTGGTGGCTCATGCCTATAGTCCCAGGTATTCAGAAGGCCCAGGCAGGAAGATCACTTGAGTCTGGGAGTTTCAGGTTACAGTGAGCCATGATTGTGCCACACTGCACATCAGCTCAGGTGACAGAGGGAGAAAAAACAAGTAACCTAAGTAACTCTGGAAAACACGATTTTTGATTGGGTAGTATAAGACTGAAGACAAAAAGAACTGCACACAAATGCTGTAGCCTAGTTGGTAAATTTGTTTCTCACAGGAGTACAGGTTAACCATTCTGAAATTAGTTTAGGTATATACTAGGACTGAACAAATATATAGGTAGATAATGAAAACCAGGTTTCTCACTGTCAAAGAAGTGACAAGTAAGGAAAGTAGAAGACTAAAATGAACCTGTGGTGCTGGACTCGAATCTGAAGTTACACGGCAAATTCATGTTTTTAGAGTCTATACAGATAGAGAAATAAAATGGATGTTTGTGTATATCTAAGCATACACATGTATTTCCTACCTCCCTGCTTAGAGGACCTAGAAGCAACAAGCCCATCTAGCATTCAGATCTTAGCTTCCCTTTTTGGTTCTTTGAGACAGAGTCTCACTCTATCACCGAGGCTGAAGTACAGTGGGTGATCTCTGCTCACCTCAAACTCCACTTTCCAGGTTCAAGAATTGCTTCAGCCTCCCCAGTAACTGGGATTACAGGCATGTGCCACCACGCTGGCTAATTTTTTGTATTTTTAGTAGAGGGAGGAGGGCTCCAGACAGAAAACCTCATATACCATGGAAGGCAGTCAGTTATATAGGGAGGCTGGAGGACATGGTGTCTGATTTGCATAGAGTCCAGGATTGGTTTGACCAAGTGTGTCATTCATGTAGCCCAGGAAAAAACTGGCTCTCCTGCCCCAGCCTTTAAATATGCATATGCGGGTCATCATGATGTCCTGCATACGTGGTTTTATCTGGAGAGAGTCATGACACCTGGTACACATTATGACAAGAGGGTGGGAACCGCCATATTTGGTGGATCTGACAAGAGGTAGGAAAAGAGGGTGGGAACCGCCATATTTGGTGGATCTGGCTTCCAGCCACCAGCATTTGCATACCAGTGCTTGCTGGTCTGGTTTTTCAAGTTGTTTTCTCTTGGAAAAGACATGATTTTTGATGGCCTTTTTATTAAAAGAAAAGGCCTGAGGACTCTTTTACCCTTCCTATCTGCCTAAAGTAATTTATTAATAACTCCTGTAATAGAAGTGCTCAAAAAGTAGGGTCTTGTCAAAAAGACAAAGGAGCCGACTTAAAGGGGCGCCTCCTAACCAAAGCTAGAAGATTAGAGGGCCAAAATAAATAACGATTGTATTGAACTCTAAATCATGACATAAAACAAATATCCATGTTAGAAATAAACTTTTGGTGCAACAAAAGAATAACACTCGAACATAAATTTTCTCAGCAAGGCAATTTACTTCTATAGAAGGATGCATCTCACAGATGAAACAATGGTGAGAGCACACCTGAACAAGGGAGGGGAAGGGATTCTTATCCCTGAAACAGGTAGCCCATACTGCTGTGTCGTTCCCTGTTGACTAAGGTTGGATCTCACAGTCTCAGCTGATTCCAATTGGGTATTTTAAAGAGAACAGGATACAAGCCAGAGTGGTGGGGTTAGTAGTTTCAGTGGGAAATACGGTTATGGAACAGGTGACTAAAGTTAACTCAGGTGAGAGCAGGTGACTGTGGGTGACTCAGGATGGAGCAGATGACCAGAGGTGACTCAGGACGGGGCAGGTGACCAGGGGTGACTCAGGACAGGGCAGGTGACCAGGAGTGACTCAGGATGGGGCAGGTGACCAGGGGTGACCCAGGACTCTAAATATGTGGGTTAGATGCATGAACGGGACATGAGGTTTCTATGAGACGAATAGGTGGAAGTAACCGGGGGAACAGATGTGAACTACTGATTAGAGCTGGTAAGAAGGTTGTTTACTGAAACCTGGGGCAAGGAGACGAGAAAGTTAAACTTTAGAGAACAAAGAACAAGGAAACTGAACAGACTGACATACTGATTCTTTGAAGAGAAACTTAGAACTCACTGTATTTACAACTATAAACCCATAATGCTATAAACAACCAAATAAATCAATGGGGAGAAGGAACACCTCTTTCATACAGAAGAATGTCTTAATGAAACTCTTTATACTGTCTTTGAAACTTTTCTGAGAGTATAAAATTAGTCAAAAATAACAAGTTAAAAAAATTAATAGGCATGCCAGGAAGTTGGAAACAAATGACCGAGAACATAAAGCAAAAACACAATCACAGGGATCCTGATATGGAGGTCATCAGGCAGACACCTTAAAACACCTATTACTATCAATATTCTCATGAAAATGTGAAAAACAAACCAGACAAGTGGAATACATTCTTTAAAACTTAAATGGAGGAGGCAGAGCAAGATGGCCAATTAGAGACCCCTAGCCCTCATCTCCCTAACAAACGGCCAGACTAACAAACAACCACATACTGATGAAAATAACTAAAGGAGAGTGCCAGAGCGCATGAAAGAAATAGCAGGAACCTGCAGAGCACAGAAACCCAGTATGGCCACACAGAGAACAAAAGGAAACACCTTGCCCCTGCCACCCATTCTGCAGTTGAGATCAGCTTGGAACCAGGAAGGACTTTCCTGCCAGGAAAAAGAAAATGGAAAAGCCCTGACAACCCGGATCACCACCTTGAACAACTACAGTCCTCACTATTGGGGACCCCTGCAGTATTCACAAGTGCTATTCCCAGCTGCAGGAGCTGCCCAGAGTCCATACTGCTGCATGCCTTGACCAGGCAGAGTAGGAGCTGACACTGTGCCTTGCTTCCCCATGGCCCACATCAATACTGTACTGAGCTACCTTGAAACCAGAGCCACTGCTGGAATGTGTCTTGTTCTGGGAGCCAGTAGTCACTGTACCCCTTCATCCTTCAGGTTTTGTCACCACTGAACCACCCCTGCCTGGTGGCCCACAATTCCCAAGCTGAACTGCTGCTACATTCTATCTTGTGGAACCACAGAAGACCTCTAATAGCCAAAGCAAAAGGAACAAACCTGAATGCATCACACTACTTGACCTCAAAATATACTACAAATCTACAGTAACCACAACAGCATGGTTCTAACATAAAAACAGATGCATAGACCAATGAGACACAATAACCCAGAAATAAATCCACACACTTAGAGCCAACTGATTTTTTACAAAGATGTCAAGAAAATAAATTGCAGAAAGAACAATCCCTTCAATAAATAGTGCTGGAAAAACTGGATATGCATACACAGAAAAATGAAACTTGAGCTGTATCTTTCTCCATATGCAAAAATCAAATCTACATATATATATATATATATATACACACACACACACATACATATATATATATATACACACACACACATACACATATATATATATATAGATACAGTGAAAAAGTATTCAGCCATAAAAGAAAAATGAAATCTTGTTATTTGCAGCAACATGGATGGAACCAGAGGTCATTATGTTAAATAAGTCAGGCATGAAAAGACAAATATGACATATTTTCTTGTATGTGGGAGCTAAAAAGTTGATCTTCTAAAGCTGATCTTCTAAAGGTTGAGAGCAGAATGATTGCTACCAGAGGCTGGGAAGGATGGGTTCAGGGGGAGGAGAGGAAAAAAGAAAGGTTGTTTAAAGAGTACAAAAATACAGTTATTATTATAAAGAATAAATTCTAGCGCTCAATAGAATGATTATAGTTAGAAGGAATTAGTTGTATACTTCAAAATAGCTAGAAGAAAAGATTTGGAATATTTCCAATACAAAGAAATGACAAATGTTTGAGGAGATGAATATCCTAATTACCCTGATTTGGTCATTACACATTGCATGTATGTATCAAATTATCACAGCTACTCCATAAATATGTACAATTATTATATACCAATGTAAAAAATTGAAAAAAAGCAATTAAACAAGAAATAAAAGGTATCTAAATCAGAAATAAATAAAATTATCACTATTTGCAAATGGCATCATTCTAAACATAGAAAACCCCAAACACTCCACCAGAAAATTGTTACATCTAATAAATAAATTCAGTAAAGTTGCAGGATACAAAATTAACATACTAAAGTTCATGGCACTCCTAGATACAAATAACAGCCTAGCTGAAAAGAAATCAAGAAAATAATTTCATTTACAATAGCATCAAAATAAAATAAAATAAAATGCTTAGGAATAAATATAACCAAAGTGAAAGATGTATACACGGAAAACTATGAAACACTGATGAAAGAAATTGAAGTGGGCACAAATAAATGGAAAGATGCCAATCTTGTGGATTGCAAGAATATTGTTAAAATAAGCATACTGCCTAAAGCAAAATATAAAATTCAGTCTAATCCCTATCAAAATCCCAATGGCATTCTTCATATAAAATTAAAAAAATCTTAAAATTTATGTGGAACCACAATAGACCCCAAAGAGCCAAACCAATCCTGAGGTTTTTATAATTTCACTAATATTTTAAAAAATCAATTTAAGTTTAGTCAATTTCCACTTTTGAATATTTATCTCACTGATTTTGACTTTCACCTTTATTCTTTTGTTCATTCTACTTTAAACTTTCTCTTTGCTTTTCAGCAGTTTTACCTTGATGTGTCCAGGTATGGTTTTCTTTCTAATTATTTTGGTTGAGATATGTACTTCCTGAATCTCAAACTTTAATTGTAAGTGTCAATTTGCCTGGATTAACAAAAACCCAGAAACGTGGTAAAGTATTATTTTGGGTGTGTCTGTGAGGGTGTGTCCAGAGGAGATTAGTCTGTGAGTCTGAGAGGACTAAGAGGGGAAGATTGGCCTCACTGTTGGGGGCCCCATGTGATTGGCTGGGATCTCAGAGTGAGCAAATGCAGAAAGCAAATTGGGTCTTTCTCTGCTAACTGGAACAGGCTCTTCCTCTGCTGCCTTATACATCAGAACTCCAGGATAGCTGGCTCTTGGACTTCAGAACTTACATCCGCAGCTCCTGAAGCCGTCAGCCTCAGGCTGAGAATTACAGCATCAGCGTCCCTGGTTTTGAGACCTTCAGATTTGCACAGAGCCACGCTACCAGCAACATCCCCTAGGTCTCCAGCTCGCAGACGGCGGCTTGTCATGGCACTTCTCCACTACCTTAATTGCATGAGCCAAGTCCTCTAATAAACCTCTTCTCATGTATTATATAGATAAATAGATATCCTGTACTTCTCTCGAGAACAGTGACTAATACAAATTTAGTATTGGAAAAAGTAAATATCCTTCCTTCTTACTTTATTTCTTCCAACACAATGGAAGAGATCTGTGAAACATTGCCTTGCAAAAAGGTTCAGGTAAGTTAAGCATATGAAGCTACTTAATGGTGAAGGACAAAAATGTTAAAGCTAATTATTATTGATGTTGCAAAAGCAGAAATTTGTTTAATTGTAACAGCTGAGCAATAATCCAACTTTCAAATGGAAAGCATATACTTAGAAAATACGTACATCATATCCACTCTCCGAATACAAGCGCAGTGAGTGTTCTGGAGATTACAAAAGAAGTGAAAACTCAGGCAAAAAAGACAAAATCTCCCATTCCAATTTACTCGATTGTGTAGGACTTCCGTCCCTTCACGTATAGATCAATTCACCATACTATAAATGTTGTGTGTGTCCTGACTGCTCTACCAATCAGTTGTTCCCCCATCTCTCTCCCTCTTCTCAGGACTCCCTATTCACTAGGATACAACAATGTTAAAAGTAGGGCTGATCTATGTACCCCTGCACTGGCCTCTCAGTGTTCAAGTGAATGAAAGAATTGCGTATCTCCCACTTTCGATCAAAAGCTTGAAATTACTAAGCTTGGTGAGGGAGGTAGCATGCCGAAAGCTGAGATAGGCTGAAAGCCAAGCCTCCTGGGCCAAACAGTTAGCTAAGTTGTGAATGTAGAGGAACAGTTCTTGAATTCAAAATGCTAAGTTTTGTTCTTGTCACCCAGGCTGGAGTACAATGGCACTATCTTGGCTCACTGCAACCACTGCCTCCCTGGGTTCAAGCAATTCTCCAGCCTCGGTCTCCCAGGTAGCTAGGATTACAGGTGCCCACCACCATGCCCAGTTAGTTTTTGTATTTTTAGTAGAGATGAGGTTTTGCCATGTTGGCCAGGCTGGTCTCAAACTCCTTACCTCAGGTGATCCGCCCACCTCAGCATTGAAAAGGGCTGGAATTACAGGTGTGGGTCACTGTACCCTGGTGAATCCTTTCTAGAGGGTTTCCAATTTACTTTTCCCAAATTCATCAAAAGAATCACTATCTATGACAGCTAGAGCTTTACAAAATGTATTTCTTAAGTAAGCCTTGAAAGTCAAAATGACTCCTTGATCCATGGGATGCAAAATGGACGTTGTTTTAACAGGCATGAAAACGTTAATCGCCTTGTAGATCTCTATCACGATGAGGCTATCATCCATCTTGGATGACAGCTCTTGGGTGAGTAGTAACATTTTGAAAGGAATATTTTGTTCAGAGCAATAGGTCTCAACAGTGGGCTTAAAGTACTCAGTAAATCATGCTGAAAACAGATGTGCCATCATCCAGGCTTGGTTCCATTTAAAAAGCACAGGCAGAGTACATTTAGCATAAATCTTAAGGGCCTTAGAATTTTCAGAATCATAAATGAGCATTGGCTTCAACTTAAATTCACCAGTTGCATTAGCTCATAACGAGAGAGTCAGACTGTCTTTTGAAGCTTTGAAGCCAGGCATTGATTTCTCCCCACTCTAGCTATGGAAGTCTTAAATGGCATCTTTTTCCAACAGAAGGTTGTTTCATCTACAACGAAAATCTGTTGTTTATTGTAGACACCTTCATCAATTATCTTAGCTAGATCTTCTGGATAACTTGCTGCAGCTTCTCCATCAACACTTGCTGTTTCACCTTTTGTTTTATGTAATAGAGACCACTTCCTTATTTAAGCCTCATGAACCTACATCTGCTAGCTTCAAATGTTTCTTCTGTAGCTTCCTTACCTCTTTTAGCATTCACAGATTCAAAAAGAGTTAGGGCCTTGCTCTGGATTAGACTCTGGCTTCAGGGGATGTTGTAGCTGGTTTGATCTTCTAACCAAACCACTCAAACTTTCTCCATGTTAGCAATAAGCCATTTGACTTTCTTATTATTCATGTGTTCACTGGAGTAGCATTTTTAATTTTCTTCAAAACCTGTTCCTCTACATTCACAGCTTAGCTAACTGTTCAGCCCAGGAGGCCTAGCTTTCAGCATGCCACCTTCCTCATGATTATTAAGCAAGCTTAATAATTTCAAACTTCTGATCAAAAGTGATTGATGTGCAATTCTTTCATTCACTTCAACACTGAGAGGCCATTGTAGGGGTATAGATGAGCCCTAATTTTAATATTGTATCCTACTAAATAGGGAGGCCTGAGGAGAGAGAGAGGGATGGGGGAACAGCTTGTTGGTGTAAGAGTCAGAACACACCCAACATATTTATATTTCACCATCTTATATGGGTGTGGTACGTGATGCTGCACAATTACAATAATAACATCAAAGATCACTGATCACAGATTACCATAACACATATAATAGCAGTAAAAAGTTTGAAGTATTGTGAGAATTACCAAATTGTGACACAAACACATGAAGTGAGCACACCCTGTTGGAAAAATGGTGCCGACAGATTGGCTACATGCAGGTTTCCCGCAATCATTCAATTTGTATAAAGCACAAATATCTGTGAAGCACAATAAAGTGAAGTGCAATAAAATGAGGTTTGCCTGTATATTTTGCTGGTTGGCCTATTTCTTTCCAAATACGATTTATCTGCTCATTACTGTTATACCTGTGTGACTGCCATTAGTATGCCTGTTTATACTTGCAAAAATATGTTCTTACCTATTTTATTATGTAAAGTGACCTATGAAGTATTCTGTTGTGTTTTTTGTTTCTTAAATAAATCCCCTTTTATAAATGTAAATGTGTTTTAGAGAATTTTTTACTATTATTTTTTTCAGAATTATATTTTCAAGGTTTTGGTCTTTTGGGATTGTGATTTTTGAGATTTTCGACTAGAAATTTTGATATTTCGGGATTTTAGCATTTGAGATTTTGGCATTCAGGTTTGTGTCCTTTAAAGTTATTGCCCAAACCCCAAAAGAAAATACTCCAATGGCCAATAAGCATACAAAAAGGTGCTGAACGTCATTCACCGTTAGGGAAATACAAATTAAAGTCCCCGAAAGATGCTGCTATGTACTAAGGTATTGTTTTAAGTAGGATGATAACACCTCATGTTGGCAAGGAGGTGGAGTTCTCATACTCTGAATGGAGTACAAATTGGTATAACCACTTTGGAAAAATCTTTTGGCAATATCCACTAAAGCTTACACATATACACCTGATGACCCAGCAATTCTGCTTCTACATTTGCGCCCAGCAGAAATGCCTACCTATGTTCACCAAGAGACGTGTACATGACAGATTAGAACAGTCCAATTCAAAGGCAGAAACAAATCTAAATGCTTATCAACAATAGAATGGAAAAATATATTGGCTTGTATAGTCACACAGTGGAATGCTATAGAATTATCAAAAAGAATGAACTATGACCTCACATAACAACATGAATGACTCTCACAGATGTGGTGCTGAGTGAAGCCATCAGATCCAAGAGCCCATGACTATATGATTAAGAAAATTCTGAATCAAGAAAGATTAATCATGATGGTAGAAGTCAGAATCATGGTTACCTTTAAGACAATGTAATGCCTAGAAAAGAAACACGATCAAGGCTTCTCAAGAGATGGGAATGGTCTGTATCTTGACCTGAGTGTTGGTGACAGAGGTGCATCCACTTTGTTAAAAGTCCATTGAGTTCATTAAGATTTGTGCACTGTACAATATGTATATTATACTTCAATAAATAAAAGTTTTTTGAAACGGAAGATAGCCTAGGATCAGATATACCTTATTAATACGCTAAAGGCGTCTCTTCATTAGTTAAGCATAATCTATTCTAATTAATGCTCTATTGCATGTGAGTGTTGCCTGAATGGGGTGAATGCTAAGGGATGCTGAATGAGATTATATCAGAGTAAAGCTGGGTAATTCCTCTTTCAGATTACGATTGGGTTTAGGAATAGAGCATCCAATTTACCCAGGAGATGTTTATTTTTAGGCACATCTTTTCATTTCCATTTCTTGTTATTTTGAGAGAAGTTTACAAACAGAAAATCTGGGTTGGTCTTTCCACTTCATCTGTTTGTTAAAGGCCCTCCCTTTTAGGATGTGGCCCCTCATCCACACTGGGCACCACCAAGGGCACCTGGGAAAGCAGACTTTTCTCCCCATGAGTTTGTAGAAGAGGTGGTTGCCATGCTGCTCCATGAAATTAGGCAAAATTCTAATCATCATCATAAAATGAAAAAGCAATAAATGTAAATAAGGGCATTAATATTTCACAGTACATTTGAGATTAAATCCATAAATTTTCACCATGCTTTTTTAGGTGGGTGACCCGTATCATGTCTGAGACTTTCATATGGAGGAAAAGAGGCAGAAAAACAATAAAGCACTTTCGATTAGCAATTCTATTCCTCCGCAATGAGCTCCCCCTTTCAGCTTTATTTGTGCATGCCCTTCTCACTGGTCCATACTCTCGTAACTGAGCCTTTGTTCTGGATTTTCTTTTGCCAGAAACAATCTCCCTCTTTCTGATTATTTCACTGTAACTCCTGGCCACCTCTCTGATTTCCCCAGCCTACCATGTCCCAGAAGTCATCGCTGAAAGCCCACTTTCTTTGAAAGCTCCACAGCCCTGACATATTTATCCACCGTGACACATTTTTTAAAAATATTGGGTTGCAAATTGACTTATCTCCCAAGAATCTTCACATTATGACACTGAGAGCTGGAACAAAACTCTTTAGAGTGTGCCTTTGAAGCCACATTCAATTGAACAAACTAATTTATATTTGCTCTTACTTTAACTATGGTGTGTGTGATAAGGACTGAGGGTCATATTGAGACCTAAGGGTTTGAGGGTAACAAGAAACAATTAGACTACGGAGGATAGGGATGAAGTGTTGCCACTCTTTGTCTCCCTGGTCACCAGTATAACTTTCTGCTGAGCTCCTGTTCAGAGCTTCCCAACAGGTGGGGCTTAATCCCCAGCCAATTCTGAAGATTTAGCTCAGAGCCAGCTGCTGCCCCCAATCCTCTCACTGACAGCTCCTGGGATCCCAGGCCAGGGGGAGGTCGAGAGTAACCAGAAAGACAGCACTTGCCCTGCTCTCATCAAGGGTTTGCCCTGCTAGCAAGCTAGCTCTTTTCCCCACCACCTTCCCCAGTGATGCTTCCTTAGGAAAACCTTGGAGGTGCCTTCTCTTCCTCCTCTTTGGCATTTTGTCCTTTAACATCACTCCACTAGTTGATTAGAGCACTAATCCTTATTCCCGATGAAAGCAAACAGCACAGAGCAGAGAAACTGAATTAGGGCTGCTCTCAACTCCGTAGACAATGGAATTTTTAAAACATCTAATGAGTTAAGTAGCTGTAAATTTTCTTTGTCCACCACAAAACTCAAAATTTCCTTTTGTGTATGTGTATACATCATTTTCTAACTTAAAATTATATTCCCATTGTAAAATATTCAGGCAAATAGAAGTATGCCTAGGAAAAAAAAAAAGTCACCCTTTATCTGTTACCCTTCCTTCCACTCTGGCCCCATTTCCACCACTTTCCCAAAGCAGCCACTCCCAACATTTTGGTGTATATCATTTCAGTCCTCTCTTTTTCTCGAATTATATACTGATAAAGACTCACATCCATTTCCCTTCTTCTTCTGTTTACATTAATGGAATCATATTATATACCTATACACTGTGAATCTTTTTTCACTTAACATTTTGAAAATCTTCATTGGTCTACTTCATTCTTATTAATGACTATATACTAGTATATAGCCTGAATGAACCATAATCACTTCCTATTTTACATCAAGTGTGTTTTCATATGTTATAGGCTAAATTGTGTCCCACCCCCTCACAATTCACGCGTACAGTTCTAACCCTCGATACCTCTGAAGGTGGCCTTATTTGGATACATAGTCTTTAAAGAGGTAATCAAGGTTAAACAAGGTCATTGGGGCAAGCCCTAATCCAAAATGACCCATATCCTTTTAAGTAGATGAGATTCGGACACAAACACACACAGAGAAAAGACCACGAGAAGACAGAGAGAGGTCAGCCAAGGAGACCTCAGAATGAAACCAATTCTGCCAGCACCTTATTCTTTTATGTCTAGCCTCCAGAAACATAAGGAAATAAGGTTCTGGGGCTTAAGCCTCCCAGTCTGTCATCACAGAAGCCCTAGCAAACTAATACCCCAGTGTTTTACGCTTACATAGATCACTCTGGTGAGCAGCTGCTCACAGCCTTGCACATACATCTTTGTGCACACGTGTGAATATTTAACTAGGCTGTTACTAGAAGAGAATCTCAAGACATATGATTAACTTTTAATTTTGACAGAGATTGCAAAACTATCTTTCAAAAAGGCTTCATCAGTATCATTTTGTTCATGTTTAACAATGCTGAACTATAAGTCCTTTCCATTTTTATCAATGATAGGCAATATACAGTATTTCATTATTTTACTTGATTACTAATGAAATGAAGCTCAGAATTCTTAAGTTAACTGGCCACTTACAGCATTTCTGGTGTGAATGAACTATGTGTTTTCTGTGTATATTATTCTGGTGGTTCCTTGATCATTTGTTATTAATAAGCACACTTTACAGATTTGAAAATTAATCCTTTGTCTATAACATAACTATTTTCTTCCAGTTTGTTGCATGATTTTTTTTTTAATTTATGATATAACACAGAGGCTTTTTGTTTTGTTTTGTTGAGTTTTTTATCTTGTGTCTTCTCTGCCTCAAGGTTATGGTTAAAAAAAGGCCTATATTTTCTTCTGATAGTTCTTTGGGTTTGTTTTCAATGTTTAACATTTTAAGCCATCTGGAATCCACTTAAGTACATGGTATCAAGTGGGAGTCTTGCTTTATTGTTTTCTGAATAGTGAGTCAATTTATCCCAACACCTTTTGTTGAATAGACATACTTCTCTGTTTATTTGAAATACTTGTTTTTTTGTTTTTATTTTGTTCTGTAGAGCTGGAATTTACTTCTAGTTGAGTTTGACATTTTCCCCATTACTCTATCTTCATTTCAATTAAGTTTAAAAAAATTTTAAACACCAATAGAAGGTATGTGAAAGATAAATTTGGGGTAACATTAAAGTCTCTTTTCAATCAGTTTACTTTCTTTAATTTTTTCCTCAACAAATAACTACATTTTAGAAAGGCATGCAATGTATTACAAAAATTTATTTTATAAATGCAGTGTTTTATGCAACCTGGAAGTTAGATAATAGGATTGAAAATAGTGAAGACTCAGGCCTCCGAAATTCTTTAAGCTATAGAGCAGAACACATTCCTTCATGGCCTCCCTGCCTCAATCTTCATCATGCCCCACTTTACCCACTGTCTTTTGGCTTCTTTAAAAGCCTCATAGAAAGTCCTGCATTTACTCTAAGATTGCCTTTTATCACACAAAAGTGGGAAAGCCCAAAGAGAAAACTAAGCTAAGCACCCCTTCAGCAGGCATCGAGTACCTCGTGGTGATGCTAAGCGCTCCCACCTATCATGGGCCTCCCATTCCCATTGCTCAGTGTGCAAGGGAACTAACAATGAGTTAGACACAAAGGCCTTACCGGCCACTTTGTCAATCAATCTACTAATGTAGGTTTGTTATATTTTTTAAATCAGATTCTGTTTAATTTGTTGGCAATGCCTGTGTAAGGCCAGATAGTGCTTAATTGCAAGTAATTCTGGAGCTTCTTGGCAACATAGAACTAGTCAAAATGACAGAAAAACAAGTATACTTATTTGATGAATAATATTAAGACCCATGGAGCATTTAGAAGATGGAAAAAAGAGTGGGTTAATTTTGAACCATTTTCAATTTCCATACCAGCCATTACCCACATTAGTGGATTTATTATGTTTTTTTTCTTTCCCTAATAAGAGCCTTGTAAAATTCAGCACATCATCAGGCAACCTAATAATTACTGTATTTAGGGACAAATGTTAGATCCCAGACATGGACCGTTTATTATGTTCCATTCCCTAAAGTTTGACTGAATGGCCATTTTTCTGCTTCCTCATTAATAATCATAATAAGTAAACTGCAAGAAGGAAGAGGGAAGAACTCAGCAAATCAAAACTTAGAAAACTAGAAAGGTCAGAGCCATAAAGCATTCTGCCATTACTCACCAACTGTGTGAGATATTAGAATTATGATTCTTAATTTTCACGACCAAAATTCTAAAGGGAATGAAAATGGCACCAAATGAATCCATTCAATTAATGTGGAAACCCAGATGGAAAAAAAATAAGCAAAATAAATAATTCCCTGAATCTGCCTTGTATCAACTCAAGCCCCAAATGTAGGCCTCCCCGGAGCCTAAGGATCACAAAACAAGAGCTTAATGCGACTGGTAATTTAAGTGTTTGCTAACCTTTTGTCCTTTAAGCTCGGCAGAACCACCAGAAAAATATTACATGATAAAGTTACATTGGTTAATGCACACTGGGTAATAGTATCAATCTTCCAATATTCCTGATCCAAGATTTGAGATACAGAAACAACTCCACCCCAAAGAATTTTTTAGAAAGCGCTTCTTTCTTTGGATTGCTCTCAAAGATTTTCTTGCTGATTTTCCAAAAGCACATTATTCATTTACTAAACTTACCAGTTGCTTCATCACCAAAAATGTTAACGGACACCTAAATTCTAACAATACGATTCCACGTCAATTATTTTTGAGTACCAAATAATTTTTTGGTTCCCCATTATTCGGCTTTCAGTTTGAAAACGGCTTCTGCACAGAGAATCATAAAAGCTTGCTCTGGAAGACTTTTTTTTTCATGCCTTTTCTATTTTCTTAGCCAAAAGTGAAACCGATAGCTTTGTTCCCATTATGGTCTTCTTTCTTCCTGCTAAAATCTGGGCATTTTGAGGAGGTATTTAAAGACACCTTCTTCAAGTATTCCCTGAGGCTAAAGCAACAAGCACTCACTCCCTGTTTTTGAAAACTTAGAACAGTTGGAAGCTTTTGAACAACCACTTAGTGCCAACGCTGCCCTTGATCTTCTCTTTACAGTACATGGGGTTTACACTTTGTGAGCCAGATGCAATCCCAGCGGACCTCTGTTGGGGAACACAGGAAGAATTTTTCCCTCATGTCTGCAGGGAGCATTTTCCAGCCAGAATGCATAAACCATTGAGAATATCTCCCATGGAGTCCGCTGAGAGGAAGATAATCCATTACCCTCCAGGCATTTGGCCGGCTTAGGAAGGCCTGGGCAGCCCTGTCTCCAAAGATACTAATGGGAATTACATTTGAAAATCTCCCAAAAGCCAGATTCTGAAATACAGTTCTCTCTCCCCACGGGTTTTGCATTTCTCAGAAAGCAACATAAGGAGAGATAGAGAACCGGAATGTAAATCATGACCTTTAAGAAAATATATAAATCAAAAGAATGGATAAATATATTCTATTTACATAGCCTCTCTGAAGAGTCGCATTAGCTAGATCAAGACAAACCCCCACGTTCCAGTTTCGTAAACCCGCACCACATCGGCCGGATAACATCAGCCTCTCCAAGACTCCCAACTGTAACACTTCGAAGTGAAGCACAGAATTATTTTTATTATCACCACAGTATTTGACAGCAATCCAGAGAGGACCAATGAAAACCAGGACCCGAGTTAATGCCTTCATAGAACCAGAAAGCTGTGCGTTGTGCTGAGCAAAAGCACATCATTAAGGGAAAGATGGAAGAGAGGCCTTCCTTAGCGCTGATGTTAAAAATTGAAATCCATTCTGTGAAAGACAGACCTTGTGTATTTTTTAAAGCCCAGAGCCATAACAGCTAAAGGGTAATAAAAATCGTATATAAGAACGTTATGGTGGTTAGACTGTTCCTAGGAACCCTTGATCCAGGATTTGGTATATATCTATACAAATGCACAACTCTGCTGAAAGCCAGTGGAACTTTTCATATTTGTAGGGGGTGGGTAGGAGAGAAACAAGAGTTTAATAGAAAAATGGGCAAGTATTAACTGCATGAAAACATGTAGTTCCCAGAAAATGAAATCTAAATGAAATACAAATATATGAAAGGATACTTGGCCAAAATCATGATTCGAGAAAATTAACTCAGAAAAAAAGAAAAGCTTTTTCACCTAGGAAACCGAGGAACTAGATTGATGACACACAAGTTAAGCAGGGAAATAAGATGTTTATTCTTAGCAGATGAAACTGTGAGTTGGTTCTGTATTTGGAGGTATCTTGGGTGTAAATGGACTCAGCTTAACAACATTTATCACAGTAAAAAAAAAAAAAAAAAAGTACATATTTTTTGGCCTGGAAATTCTACTTCCAGAGATTTACAAATGAATATACTTGTACTCATACACAGAGATAAATGATGTACACAACAGCAACTTTTTAGTAACAGAAAATAATCTAAGGGCTTAGGACCGGCCACGTTAAACATGGTACATCTGTTAGAGGAACACTTGGATCATTGCTAAACATCAGGAAGACCGGCAGCAAGTACTGACATGGAAAGGTCTTCCAACTATGCTGTTAAGGGTATTTTTTTCAAGTATGATAGTATTCTCCCCTTTGTGTAAATAAGAATGAAAGAATAAAAGAAAATACATATATACAAAAGTTATATACTTGTATATACATAAAAAAAATTCTCGAAGGCTACCAAGAAATTGTTGATAATGATTGCCTCTGTAGAGCCCAGAAATAAACCCACACATTTACAGTCAGTTGATTTTTGACAAAGGTCCCAAGAACACACAGTGGAGAAGGGACAGTCTCTTCAACAAATGGTGTTGGGAAAGCTGGATATTCATGGGCAGAGGAATGAAATTGGCCCCTTGTCTCATATCATGTATGAAAACCAACTCACAATGGCTGAGGACTTAAATATAAGACCTAATACTGTCAAACTACGAGGGGAAAACCCAAGGGGAAAACTCCACAACACTGGATTGTGAAACAGATTTCTTTGGATATGACTCTGAAAGCACAGGCAACAGGACCAAAAATACACAAACAGGACAGCATCAAACTAAAAAGCTTCTGCACCTCAAAGGAAACAATAAAAAAGTGAAGAGATAACTCAGAGTGGGAGAAAATATCTGCAAACCATGCAACTGTTAAAGACTTGATATCTGAAATACACAAAAAACTAAAACAACTCAACAGCAAGAAAACAAATAATCTGATTTTTTTAAATGTGGAAAAGTTCTGAATTTTTTTTTTTTTGGTGGGATGGAGTGTTGTACTGTTGCCAGGCTGGCGTGCAATGGCATGATCTCAGCTCACTGCAACCCCCACCTCCTGGGTTCAAACAATTCTCCTGCCTCAGCCTCCTGGGTAGCTGGGATTACAGGCATCTGCCACCACATCTGGCTAACTTTTTGTATTTTTAGTAAAGACGAGGTTTCACTATACTGGCCAAGCTAGTCTCAAACTCCTGACATCTGCCCACCTCAGCCTCCCAAAGTGCTGGGATTACAGGTGTCAGTCACCGCACCTGGCCTTGAATAGACATTTCTTAAAAGAAGGCATACAAATAGCCAAAGGGACATGTAAAAAATCTCAGCATCACTAAGCATGAGAGAAATGCAAATTAAAACTACAATAAAATGTTGCCTCACGCCTATTAGTATAGTACAACTTTTATCAAAAAGAAAAAAAAACTGGCTCAGCACAGTGACTCATACCTGTAATCCCAGCACTTTGGGAGGCCAAGGCAGGAGGATCAGTTGAGGCCAGAAGATCAAGACCAGCCTGGCCAACATGGTGAAACGACATCTCTACTAAAAACACAAAAATCTGGGTGTGGTGGAGGGCGCCTGTCATCCCAGCTGCCTGGGAGGCTGAGGCTTGAGAATCCCTTGAACCCAAGAGGTGGAAGCTGCAGTGAGCTAAAATTGCACCACTGCACTCCAGCCTGGGTGGCAGAGCCAGACCCTGTCACAAAAAAAAAAAGAAAGTAAAAAAAGAAAAAAATAGGTGTTGGCAAAGATGCAGAAAAAAGGAAACTATTATACACTCTTGGTGGGAATGTAAATTAGTGCAGTCATTCTAAAAAATGGTATGGAGATTCCTCAGAAACCTAAAATTAGCACTATCACATGATTCATTACTCCCACTTCTGGGTATATATTCAAAATAATTGAAATCACTATGTCAGGGGAAAAAAAGTTCACTTTTATGTTCATTGCAGCATTATTCACAATAATCAAAATATGGAATAAACCTAAGTGCCCATTAATAAATGAATGGATAAAGAAAATAAAGCACACGTGCACCACGGAATACTATTCAGCCATAAAGGAGGGTGAAAATTCTGTCATTTGCAACATAGATGACTCTGGAGAACATTATGCCAAATGAAATAAACCAGAAATGGAAAGACAAATACTGCATGATCTCACTTATATGGAGAATCTATAAAAGTTGAACTCGTGGAAGCCAAGAGCAGAATTATAGTCACCAGAGACTGAGGGTAGGGTGTGGGGAGGGAGGGAACGGTTATTTTTGATCAAAGGATAGAAAGTTTCAGTTAGACAGGAGGAATAGGCTCTGAGAGCAGGGTGATTATAATCCATAATAATGTACTGTGTAATAACTAAGACAGTAGGTTTCAAATGTCTCGTCATGAAAATTGATAGGTAATTGAGGTGATGGATATGTTAATTAGCTTGATTTAATCATGTCACATTATATACATATATCAAAACATCACATTGTGTCCCATAAATATACATAATTATGATTTGTCATAGTAGTATTAATTTTTAAAAAATTTTAAATCATCGTTGCCTCTGGGGAGTGGTGGTGTTATGTGTATTTCATTGCATGCCTTTTTATATGAAGTTTGAAATATTTTATCAGATATAATATAGAATTCTTTTTGTTGTCAAGAAAAAGTGCAAAGCGATGGGGAAATCGAACTGTGAGGATTACCACAGTTGACTGGATAGAAAACAAGGAAGAGGGCTTGGTGGACAGCTAAGATCTGGACATCCTGTTCTGAAAGGAGTCATCGGAGGACAGCTCAGTCAGGAGTATACAGTTGCCCCTCGGGGGCTTAGTTGCAGGACCTCCTGCAGATACCCAAATCCCTGGACACTCAAGTCCCTGATACATAACGGCATAATATTTGCATATAGCCGATGCAATCCTCCCATACACTTTAAATCATCTCTATGTTACTTATACTACTCAGTATTAGGTACTATAAGTAATATAATGTAAAGACTATATAAATATTGTTATACCAAAAAAAAAAAAACCTAGATATTATGTTGTAAAATACTAAGCCACTACTTTGAGTTACTTTTCATTGAGATTTCTCACATGTGATGTGCACTGCACATGATAATAAACCTGTTTGGTTTTCTCTTGTTAAAAAAAAATAGTTATACTGTACTGTTTAGGGAATAATGACAGATGCAATTTTTTTCCAAGTATTTTCAATCCATGGTTGGTTGAATCCACGAATGCAAAACTCTCAGATAACGTACAGAGGGGTGACTGCACTTCATTCTTAGAAAGTCTTCTGGGTTTTGTTTGTTTCTTTATTGTTGTTGTTTTGAGACAGAGTTTTGCTCTGTCACCCAGGCTGGAGTACAATGGCACAATCTCAGCTCACCTCAAACCCTAACTCTGCCTCCCTGCTTCAAGTGATTCTCCTGCCTCAATACCCACCCCCACCCCAGTGGCTGGGATTACAGGTGGGTACCAACATGCCCAGCTAATTTTTCTATTTTTAGTAGAGAGGGGGTTTTGCCATGTTGGCCAGGCTGGTCTCAAACTCCTGGTCTCATGTGATCCACCTGCCTCAGCCTCCCAAAATGCTGGGATTACAGGCATGAGCCACCGTACTCAGCCTGAAAGTCTTTTAGAAGAGAGATTTTGCTGGACCTCACTTTTAATTGATGCTATGTGCATACAGAAATGATTTTCACATTTAAAACTCTATTAATGGTAGTAAGTACATGGATTCAAACAAAGTAAATGTTTTACCAGCTTTTGTTTCTCAAAGAAAGTATTCATTTCAACAGATATTGTTATCAAATAAATGCTTGCTTTGCAGGCAGTTAGTATTTCCATGAGCTTTAACAAATACTTTCAAATGCTGACTGCCTTTAATTAATCAAGTAGTTCTGTGAATGCCTGCTATATGCTAATTTTGGAAGTGTACAGAATTAGTGTTAAAGGAGGAAGAGGAATGCACAACTAATAGACAGTGGTATTTCAGATTTTCATTTATAAATAAGCATTTGAAATCCTGGAGGAATGTTTTGCATTGAAAACATGGTAACAACGTCATATCAATAAAAAACTTCATTTGTTCAAACATCAGTAGTTGGCAAACTTTCTTATACATTCTGCATGACTGTATTTTGAAATATTAAAAGTGAAACAAAAGGGCTTTGAACAATAAAGCTATCACAAAACCCCGAAAGAGGCATGGTGCACCTCATATTCATTCATGAAATCGACAGAGAGAGAAGTGAGAAGTGACCATAGAGAAGGTGATGCAAGAGCTTTAAGACTCTTTCATGGGTTCCAGAGGTCCCTGATGGCATGAAAAGGCTCACAGAGAAGCCACGTGGCACATACGATGCCAGGGTTATCTGGCCACTGATCTGTAACCTCACCAATGGTCAGGGTTGATTCCAAGCCTCTCTTTTTTCCCTTCATCACTCAAGCTCTGAGCTTCCAAGTTGGAGCAAGACTGCTTTACATTGTGGCTCTAAGTAGGGTGGCTCTTTGGCCAGGTTTACCAGGGATTGTCATGGTTTACTCCCGTAGTATTTGAAATAAATACTAATAGTACCCCCTTCCACTTCCCAAAGTGCCCTGGTTTGGATGATGCATTATATGGTCACCCTAAAAGAAGTGGATTAATGTAAAGAATGAGAAGAAAGGGCCCCTTGGATTATGACAGTATATGGAAAATATTTTTGATTACTTTCTTAAACTATTAAGCAATTGGTGGGATATTAATAAATTTATATTGATGAAAAATGACTGAATTTCTCTCCAGATACCACTTCACATGGTTCAAAAAAGAAAAACCCATTTTTCTATTATGCACCTGAAGTCTGTTGTCTGTAGCATAGAGAACACAATGTAGTATTTGTTCAATCCTGCCATTTTCCCTGTGTATAGACAAACTTTTAAGGTAGTCCTCAGTGATCCCTACCTCCTAGTGTTTGTGACTTTATAGAATCCCCTCCTGTTGGTTGGCTGGACCAAGTGACTTGCCCTACCTAACCAGGTGAATATGGTAAAAGTGATGGGTAGAGGGCAGTGTGACTTCATGATTAGGTTATAAAGGACTGTTTTCATTTCGACAGCAGACTTACTGTCTTACTGGGTTAGATGAAGCAAACTGTTGAGATACTTCAACCCAACATTCAGCAAGAAACTGAAGCCCTCAATTCATCAAGCTTCAAAGATATGAATTCTACCAACACCTACATAAATAAGCTTGGAAATGGACTCTTCCCCATTTGAGACTTCACATGAGATCCCAGCCCTGGCTGATACATTGATTGCAGGGATGTGAGAAGACCCTGAAGCCAAGACCCAAAAAAGCTGTGCCTCTATTCCTCCCCAACAGAAACTGTGAAATAATAAGGGTGTTATTTTAGGTTGCTATAATTTTGAGTAATTTGTTACCTACATAGCTAATTATTAAATCCTTCCTGATGTTGAAAAAAACACTTAACTCCTTTAGGCCTCAATTTTCTCTTTTGCATAGTGCATAGTAAGCCTGCATCCATGTTTGTGGCCAGAAGGGTGTGAAACAAACAGGTTGGACTAGATAATGTCGAAGATTCCCTTAATAAAACAGTTGAACAATGCTTTGCTCACAAAGTGATTACTCTTCACAGATTATGAATACATCTTGTACTATTTTTTTTCCCTGTAGCTACTTTTTTTTTCTATTCTTATTTTAAATTGCCTAAACTTTTTATATGTGAAAAGAAAAAACACCTCAAAACAGAGGCCACTTGTTTGAAACTTTTTCCCACCATTTTTTGTTCGTTTGTTTTAAAACTATCCTGGACTGTGGGTGTCTGTGTAGCCTGAGGATCTCTGGGTACCCTAACACTGCCTTTGATGTAAATGGTCATATGCCCTGCACCCTTCAAGTAGATAAATGTGTATTTTATGAGCACTGTCTCACCTAGCTCCAGAGTAACACCTGCTTTCATTTAAAGGCCTTTTCATTGCAAGACAAATGCAGAGAGGGAGGGTGTTGGACACATTTCATTTTGCCTCCCTAAATTCAGTGGTAGAAGCTTTTTATAAATCTCACAGGTCATTTCCAAGAATCTCTGGTACTAAAACACCACAGGTCTGTGCTAACCCTACTTTCCTGAGGATTAAACTTAGCTTCATTGTGGGCAAAAATGGTGTTTCACAGGCTGGAAATAATGTCTTTGATGCTAAATCACTCCCATAGTGAACTCTAAAAAATTTTTCAAAAGTGACACTTTAAAATCTTTAGCACAATTTTTTTTTAAAAAACATTTAAAATAATTATTTCATTTATTCATTTTATTTTTTTTAGACAGAGTCTCGCCCTGTCACCCAGGCTGGAGTGCAGTGGTGCGATCTAGGCTCCCTGCGACCTCCATCTCCTGGATTCAAGCAATTCTTCCGCCTCAGCCTCCCAAGTAGCTGGGATTACAGGCACTAACCACCACGCCCAGCTAATTTTTGTATTTGTTTGTTTGTTTGGTAGAGACAGGATTTTGCCATGTTGGCCAGGCTGGTCTCAAACTCCTGACCTCAGGTGATCCACCCAGCCCCAGCCTCCCAAAGTGCTGGGATTACAGGCATGAGCCACCACACCCAGCCTTACTATTCATTTTATAGAGAGTCATTCAAACAGTGAAAGAAACGTGCTGCCGCCTCCGAGCCATCCTGCACTGTGCCCAGTCACAAGTTCCACGTACAGTGAGAGGAAAGGCTCGTCCATTCTGCAGCAGCTGCAAACTACCCCATTCAGTAGTGCAGATATAAAATATTCAGGCTGGAATTGTATTTTCTTTTATTCACATCTAAATATTTTGGCTTTATGTGATGATTCGGTGACCCATTAAATTATTCTTATAATAGTACTCTAAAAAAGGGACTCACTTTGCTTTAAATAAGCGACCAGAAATGTTGCATCGAAAAGTGTTCATTTTTGGAAGCTTCTACACAACAAAATAAGTAGTCATCAGAGTAAAGAGACAACACAGAGAATGTGAGAAAATCTTTGCAGACAATGCATCTGACAAAGGACTAATATTCAGAGCCTACAAGGAACTCAAATCAGTAGAAAAAAAAAATCCCATCAAAAAATGGGCAAATGACATGAATAGACATTTATCAAAAGAAGATATACAAATAGCAAACAAACATGAAAAAGTGTTCAACATAACCATGAGAGAAGTACAAATTAAAACCACGAGATACCTCCTTACCCTAGCCAGAATCGACATTATTTAAAAGTCAAAAAAAAAAAAAAGAAAAAAGAAAAAATACAATAGCACAGATGTGGTAAAAGGGAAGACTTACACATTGCTAGTGAAAATGTACATTAGTAAAACCTCTATGGAAAACAGTATTGCTATTTCTCAAAGAACTAAAAGTAGATCTACCAATCAATTGAGCAATCCCACTACTGGGATTTTTCTCCCCAAAGGAAAAGCAGCCAGCATATCAAAAAGACACCTGCACACGTTTACCACAGCACGGTTCACAATTGCAAAGATAAAGAACCAATCTAAGTGCCCAACAACTGATAAGCAGATAAAGAAAATGTGTTATATACACACCATGGAATGCTACTCAGCCATAAAAAAAAAAAAAAAAAAAAAAAAAAAAAAAAAAAAATAGTATCTTTTGCAAACTTGGACGGAGCTGAGGCCATTATTCTAAATGAAGTAACTCAGGAATAGAAAAACAAATACTGCATGTTCTCACTTATAAGTGGGAGCTAATCTATGAAGACAGAAAGGCACACAGAATGACACAGTGGACACTGAAGACTCAGAAGTGGGGAGGGTGGGAGAGGCAGTGAGGAATAAAAGAACTACATATTGGGTACAATGCACACTACTCAGGTGACTGGTGCACGAAAACCTGACTTTACCACCTTGCTATTCATCCATGTAACCAAAACCACTTGTACTTCAAGAGGTATTGAAATAAAAAACGTATATATAAATAACATTACTTTTAAAAGAAACAAAACCAAAAACCAGAGAATAACCAATGCTATTTTTTAAAACTTGCACATTGTTGGTGGGAATATAAAATGCTACAACTATGAAAAATAGTAGGGAAGTTCCTTAAACAATTTTAAAAAGATGTATCACATGAGCTCACAATTCCTCTTCTGAGTAGATATCTAAAAGAACTGAAAGAAGGCTCTCAAAGATGTATTTGTACACCCATGTTCATACCAGCATTATTCACAATAGCCAAGATGTGGAAGCAACCCAAATGTCTATCAGTCAATGAATGGATAAGCAAAATGTGGTGTATACACACAACAGAATATTCAGTCTTAAAAGCTACATGGATGAACCTCAAGAACATTAGGCTAAGAGAAATAAGCCAGTCACAAAAAGACAAAGACTTTCTGATTCTACTTACGTAGGTACTTAGAGTAGCCAAATTCATAGAGATAGAAAGTAGAATGCTGGTTGACAGCGGCGAGTGGGAGGGGAGAATGGGGGTTATTTCTTAATGGAAACAGAGTTTCAGTTTTGCAAGGTGTAAAGAGTTATGAAGATGGATGGTGGTGATGGTTGCACAACCACGTGAATATTTAACACCAGTGAACTGTACCCTTAGAAATGGTTAATCTCGGCTGGGTGCAGTGGCTCACGCATGTAATCCCAGCACTTTTCAAGGCCCAGGTGGGCAGATCACGAAGTCAGGAGATCAAGACCAACTTGGCCAACATGGTGAAACTCCATCTCTACTAAAAGTACAAAAATGTGCAGGGTGTGGTGGCATGCACCTGTAATCCCAGCTACTCAGGAGGCAGAGGTCACAGTGAGCCGAGATCACACCACTGTACTCCAGCCTGGGCGACAGAACAA